>NW_026782544.1:0-233112 GCF_031769215.1 Ylistrum balloti
CCAACCCCTATACAACAGATACCTCTGTTAACCGGTCAGATCTATCAACCCTTATTAAAAAGATACCTCTGTAAACAGGTCAGATCTACCAACACCTATAAAACAGACACCTCTGTAAACCAGTCAGATCTACCAACCCCTATACAACAGACACCTCTGTAAACAGGTCAGATCTACCAACCCCTATAAAAGTGACACGTCTGTAAACAGGTCAGATCTACCAACCCCCAGAAAACAGACACCTCTGTTAACCGGTCAGGTCTACCAACCCCTATAAAACAGACACCTCTGTAAACCAGTCAGATCTACCAACCCTATACAACAGACACCTCTGTAAACCAGTCAGATCTATCAACCCCTATACAACAGACACCTGTAAACCAGTCAGATATACCAACCCTTATAAAACAGACACCTCTGTAAATCGGTCAGAACCCAGTAACGCCGACATACTGGACAGTCCTGGATTCTGGCCAGATAGTGTGGTTTGTAGGCCTTGGTTTAGCAACAAGGAATGGCAGGAAAAACTTGAGTCCCAGCAGCAAAACGAGAACAGATCACGATCGAGGGCGTTACAAGACAATGCGCGCGTGAAAGACTCTTGGGGCGATGATAACGACGAATACTACAACAGATACAGCAGAGAAAATGAACATTCTTGGAACTATAACGATGCACGCGACAACTTTTACTAGTGTACAAAACCTGAACAGTCTCCAGTACTCCTAGGCATTCGGTATGAAAAAGATAGTATTTCTCGCAATTGTAATGGTATTTACTGTAATGACCTGGAACGTCAGAGGAATTTTCTCCTCAAGCAAATGCGTTGCAAAACTGCTACGGGAAACAGAGTGTGACGTTCTGGCTATTACAGAACATAAATTGTGCTACAAGTCACACGAGTATTTAGACTGTATCGATGGAAATCACTATGCAATATTTGCAAACTGTTGCGACAACTTCAACGGTGGGACAGGAGTCGCATTTTTAATTAAAAAGTCTCTGCAATATGGCATTCGGAAACTAGACGATGTACCAAACGAACGCATAGTTGCAGTTGAAATCACAGGTATAACTCCAGATAGTCCCGTATATATATTTGGTGTGTACATGCAAAGTGATAGCGACATAAATGCATATCGCGAAACTTTACAAGTATTACATGATCTACTAACGTTCTATGATCAACGAGGAAAACTTATCATAGCGGGAGATTTCAATGCAAGAATTTTGGACAATCCGACGTATTCTATTGCAAGACAAAAGGCAGGCGCGGTGAAAACTCTTGTTCATGATCTCAACCTGTGTGTTCTTAACAACCATTCTTCAAGAACTGGCCAGGACTACACGTTCAGATCCTGTCATTCGACGCTAGATTATATATTCACAGACCAACCAACGATTGCGAATATTACATATCACCGAATTTTAGACGACGGCGATATTGAAATAGCATCGGACCACTTACCAATTGTCTGTTCGCTAGATTTCAGTAATTCATACTCCGGGGTAATAGAAAATACCCACAAAAAATCATACATCATGGAATAAAGCAAGTGTAGAACACATAATCTCGTACCAGTTAGCTCTTACGGAAAAACTTAATAAAGTTCAGGATTTCGATTTGTCCACACAGCTTGGTATAGACGCGTTATGTGAACACATATCATTGTGTATGTTACTGTCGTCAGACGAAACAATTCCAAAGCGTCAGTTCAAACAGTATTTAAAACCGTACTGGACATCGGATATTGAAAGCGCACATAACGCTGCTCTTTATAAAAGGCAGTTATGGATAAATGAAAACAGGCCGCGCGGAATGCAAAATAAAACATATAAAGACTACAAAGAGGCTAAAAACATGTTCCGGAACATGCATCAAAAAGCACATAAAACATACATAGACAATGTCAACAATGATCTCGACAATACAGCTGAATTAGATATCAGATTATTCTGGAGGACAATACGGAAACGCAAGAACCCTTCTCCAGACATATGTACGGCACTAACACTTGGTGATACTATCTGTAGGGACCCTATTGGAATTGCAAACATTTTTGCAGACTTCTTTGAAAAACTGTACGGGGATGATTTAAAAAGAAAAATGGACTTCCAACTTCGGTATATATACGTCGACGAATTAGACTCCCCGTTTACGTTTGACGAGATCAACATGTGTGTACGACAGTTAAAGCTCAACAAATCACCCGGTATAGATAACATTACAAATGAACATATTAGATATGGCGGGAAACGGCTGTTAGACAAAATGTGTGAACTGTTCAATTGCATTCGTTTATCTGGGATAATACCGAAAACATGGAAAATGGGACTTATAGTTCCGATATTTAAAGGTGGACACAAAAAGAACGACCCGAATAACTACCGCCCAATTTCGTTACTTCCTGTACTATACAAACTGATGGAAAAGGTTATCGTGATCGCATTATCCGCTGGATGGAAACGGAGAATATCGAATTCCCTAACAAACAGCAACAAGGGTTCCAAAAAGGAAAAAGCTGCATGACGGCATCATTTAACCTTCGAGAATGTATAAATGAAAACCTGGAACAGAATAGTAATGTCTATGTTGCCTTTTTAGACACATACAAAGCATTTGATACCGTGCAGCATAAAGGTATATTTCATAAGTTGTATGAGCTTGGTGTAACGGGAAATCTTTTCAAGATGCTGTGTAACTCTTATCAAGGAATTCTTAGTGCTGTCGTCCATAACAATGTTCAATCAAGGTGGTTCAGCGTGAATAGGTCAGTGCGACAAGGGGGGGGGGGGGGGGGTGTTATATCAACATTTTGGTATTTAATACACATAAATGACTTACTTAGTCAACTGGAAACATCGGAAGCTGGCGCTAAAATCTTATCGATTAAGTGTGCTAACCCACCCCTTGCTGATGCTATCGCACTTATAAGTACTAGTCCAAGAGCTCTTCAGTGTCTATTGAACATAGCTGGCGAATACGCTAAAAGATGGAATTTTACATTCAGTTCCTCGAAATGCTCTGTTATTTCCTTTAAGTCGTGTATAACAAACATCCCGTGGACATTGAACGGCGATACCATCAAAATTGTGAATTCACAGGTTCACCTAGGAATTGATGTATCAGCTGACCGGAAATGTTCAAATGCTGTGGAAAAAGACTGCAAAAAAGGTCGGAACATGTTGCATGCAGTTACTCGCATGGGATCAGACTGTGCACACAATAAACCACTAACATCCGTAAGCATTTATAAGAAAGTAATACTACCAGCTGTCTTATATGGATCGGAAATGTGGAATAACCTAACAGTGAAAGACAAAGAACAATTACGCTGCCAAACTGATTCTTAATGTCAGAAAATCTTCTAGGTCGGATATGTGTGAAACTATTCTAGGCATTAATAGAATTAATAGTGAAATTGAAAAGAGGAAACTTAACTTTCTACGCTGTCTCATCAGTAACCCGCCAAATAGTATAACCAAGCAAATTTTCATTCGTAGACTTTTAAAATTTTTAGAACGCAACGAAAGGTCCAAGAAACAGGGTGGATTCGTGCCAGATATAATTGACATTCTCCAAAAATATAAGTTAACATCATATATAAACCAATACGCAGTGGATGGGAATTTCCCACCACGACGCAAGTGGAAATACATTGTAAACGCAGCGATAGAAATACGCGAAAACACACTACTAAAAGCAAGAATGAACTGCGATCGAGATTTTAATCGTTTTAAACACGTACATTTGACATATAGTAAGCCTTATGATATGTTAAAGGCAGAAAACACAGACAAGGAAATAATATTATATATTTGCAAAATGATAACCTGCCCACCAACAGAACAAGATAAAATATGCAGCAAGTGCGGGAAACCCTTCCATGACGTCATTCGGCATTTCGTTACGGACTGCAATGTGACATTCCCCTTAAGAGACACCTTTATGGACAAAGTAATAAACTACTATGGTGTTCATCCATATGTGCTAATGTCTCAAATGACAGAGGAAGAACTCGTTATTACTCTGTTTAAAGGAACCTTAGACAGTCCTGATTTTGATGACAAAACTGTGTGCTGTGAATTTGCACAAGACAGGGCTTACTTCCTATGGAAATCGGCACAGATATATTTCAATGCCGCAGACCTGATGTAACGTTTTCAGTTTCAATGTAAGGGTGAATATACCCTTCCCCAAAGAACAATGATCAAAAGAGCGTAAAACGAAATATGTATTAACCACTTTTGTATTGCATAATTTTCTTATTCTTTTCTTAATTTGTATACTCTCATGATTGAGGAATAAAGAGTGATGATGATGGGACATAAATAATTATAACCTTGGGTTTGACACGTTTCTGTCTTTCAAGGAAAGGTAAGATTCTGTTTATTACTGTAGAGTGTTTTTAACCAGCATTCTCCTGTCTTGTTTATAACCCACATATTTTGACGACTTAGTAACACATATAAGTAATAAGAACGGAATATATATATATATATAAATGATGACAATTTTAACACAGAAATAAAATAATCTGTAAACTTTTATATGTTTGATTTATTTTTGTGAAAAACGTTCATGAGCTATCAGTTGATTAAGAAATCACAATAATTGTTGACAAACAGAGACCATTGCAATAACTTATTTACAAACTTTGTTAAGACATCTAAGATGAGATCAGAACTGTTTAGTTGGGGGTTCTTTTCTGTCTCTCTCCCTCTGTGTGTGTGTGTGTCTCTCTCTCTCTCTTACTCTCTCTGTCTCTATCTTTCTCTCTCTCTCTGTATGTCTCTCTCTCTCTCTCTTACTCTCTCTCTCTCTTACTCTCCCTCCCCTCCCCCCTCTCTCTCTCTCTCCCCTCCCCCTCTGTCTCTCTTTCTCTCTCTCTCTCTCTCTTTATCTCTCTCTATCTATCTCTCTCTGTCTCTCTCCTCCCCCCTCTCTCTCTCTCTCTCTCTCTCTCTCTCTCTCTCTCTCTCTCTCTCTCTCTCTCACTCTCTCTCTCTCTCTCTCGGTAATATCGTCATACCTGTCAATGGCCCCTTTTTCTGCAAACAGATATAAATCGTCTCTTACACGGAAGGTGCCGAATGGTCTCATTTTGGCACGAAACGTGTAGTGTATGTAGTGTCCTATAAAATGATGTATAACAACTTCAGTGAAAGCATGAAACAGGCAGTTCAAAATAATACATGCATTTCTTTTTGACCAAACTGTGCCCGCTACATGTATCTAGGAACAATTATATGAATTGGCATCGACGATTTAAGCTATTCTTATCTAACACTTGCTTTTTTCAGTCAATTCATTTTTTCACACATATCTTCCACCCCTGAAAAATCCTGCCATTGTCTAGGATACAACTGAAAGTTCATGAAATTCAGGCACCAGTTTAATACTTATCCGAGTCCTCTGTCACATCACATGGAAAACACATTCAGTAACATTATATTTTAGAGAATGAAGCGGTGAAAAGACAAGTGATTTAAATGTCATTTACTATTTCTTGTAAATTGTTAACTGCCCCTGTGTTCACAGACGTTCATGTTTTGGTGATATTCATGTACATTGTTATGGTCATATTTGCAGAAAGAAGTACAAACCTAGGTAGATTTACATTTTCTGGTAAATAGCCTGGAGTTGTTGATACTTAGGAATTCTATTTAACTACAGTGCTGTAAAGTGGTCATCAGATCAAGCACAAACAATCTGGGGGGATTTGAAAATCGTAATATTAAATAGTGGAAGATGATTAACTGTGAAAAAAAAGTTGAAATTTGAGAAAAAGTACTCCTAATTTCAAAGTTGATGGCGAGACTGGACGGTTTCCAATAGATGTGCATATAAAAGTATGACTGGTGTTTTTTGGCAAAAACTGATCACACAAAATAATAGTAAATTATGTATGTAAAGTTCATGTTTGAGTTACAGGAAAAGATAGAGGTCACATTTAAATGGATTAGTTTTATTAAACAATTGTTTAATGATACTGGATTAAATTTTAATCTCCATATGGTCCTATTAGGAATCCTAAAAACATAAATGTTATATGTAAAATTTGCATGTCCAAATTACATCGATCAGTCGAACCTGGTTGATGGTCAGGAATTCCACAAAAATATAGAATTTGCAGTTTATGTTTTGGAGAAATAGTGGAAGAATTCCACTGTATTTTCAAGTGTATCACTCAAAGGGTGTGTATTAAATAATGACATACATTTATGTTAAAAAAAATATCATAGATACATTAATGAAGGGTATGATAACCTTGTGTAATGTTTAAAACCATGATTAAAAGAGATACGAAACACATGCAATCGAAAAGACAGAGATGGGCGGGCGGACCGACATATAGACACATAAACACGTGAAAGGTCATACGGATATTGATACAGACAAACAGACATATATACACTTACATATGGAGATATCATCGTCCGGATAGAAAGACAGACAGATGGACGGAAGGACGGACGGACATATATACATAACGAATGCTATCATTCGGCCAGACAGCAACATACACACGGACGTACTTATGTCCGGACAGACAGACCGACTATCGACAGACAGATATATGGGCGGACGGACAAAGAGATATAGAGAAACACAAAAGGAATTAATCAGAAAAAGAGTTGGACTGAGAGAAACACATACTGAAAGACAGACACACGGACAGACAGAGAGAAGTGAAATTGGATAAATTTCACGGTAAAACAATTCTTAATACTCTGAAAATCTCAATATGATACAAGTTATGAATAAGTAATGCCAAACTATTCTAAAATAACTTGGTATCTTACATGTAACACGCATCTTTTCAAAATGTTTAAATCTTAATGGTTTTATGTTGGATCCCAAAATACATTTTACACAACGCCATAAAAACGTTTAAGGATCATTGGAGAGATTTTGTCTAATTTTGTGTATCCGTGCTTTTAAAAGAATCCACGGAATGTGTATTTGTGACAAAAACTACAAATATGAGACATGTACACCGGACCGACAGATGATCTTTGCCTCTCGTCAAATTTGCGTCAATACCTGTTACATCATTGCCCTGAGTATGCTGATCTCCTGTTAAATCTGAACCCTTCGTATTATGACAACCTGCTAAATCTCAACCTTGAGTATATTCAAGCATCCCGTATAGTCAGACCCTTAAGAATGCTGATATTCTGTCCAATCCGCTCGGATTTAATTATCATTAAAACGTTTAGACATTCCGTTGAATCCGACCACTGCGTATTCCGATGTCTTGTGTGGTCTGGCCCCTGCATATTCTGACTACCTGTTAAATCACATTCGGAATTCTGACACAGCTTTTTAAAAATATTTGATAGAGGAACAAAAAATCCCCACTTAATTTCATTGTATTTTATTGCTGAATAAACGACAAATATACAATACACAAACTACACAGATAGAGATACAGTATACATGTACAGTATAAGACATTGGTCACCTCTAGATACACACTACAGAGATAGAGATACAGTATACATGTACAGTATAAGACATTGGTCACCTCTAGATACACACTACAGAGACAGAGATACAGTATACATGTACAGTATAAGACATTGGTCACCTCTAGATACACACTACAGAGACAGAGATACAGTATACATGTACAGTATAAGACATTGGTCACCTCTAGATACACACTACAGAGACAGAGATACAGTATACATATACAGTATAAGACATTGGTCACCTCTAGATACACAACATAACTTTATACTGATTTTAATTGGAATAGATCAGAAACAAAAAGTAGACAATGTTTTAATACACTAAAGTGAATGTCATATTATTTTTTACACACACTTTGCTTACAAAGTGAAGAAGGTTTCACCTGAGTGGTGTTCTACTGAGGACCTGAAGATAGACATTGTGATGTTCTAAGTTCTGTCTAATCAGGATAATTATCTAAATAGTGTCAGCAGACAAATGTCTGGAATAGCAAACTTCTACAACATGTTAGTGAACTGTTAAAAAGTGTTTGTTCAAATCAGTGAATTTTGACACTTATACATTTCGATTTTGCTAATGAACATCATTCATTTAAATGGTGTTGTTTTTGTGACATGAAAATATTAATTATAATGTTAGTTACCATGGTAACTCACCAGAATGGCATATATCTGTCTAGTTCTGTCACACACTGCTGTACTGTAGTAGTACTGTAACACACTGTAGTGTAGTAGTACTGTTACACACTGTACTGTAGTAGTACTGTCACACACTGTACTGTAGTAGTACTGTCACACACTGTACTGTAGTAGTACTGTCACACACTGTACTGTAGTAGTACTGTTACACACTATACTGTTGTAGTACTGTCACACACTGTACTGTTGTAGTACTGTTGTAGTACTGTTACACACTATACTGTTGTAGTACTGTTACACACTGTACTGTAGTAGTACTGTCACACACTGTACTGTAGTAGTACTGTTACACACTGTACTGTAGTAGTACTGTAACACACTGTACTGTAGTAGTACTGTAACACACTGTACTGTAGTGGTAATGTCACACACTGTACTGTAGTAGTACTGTCACACACTGTACTGTAGTAGTACTGTCACACACTGTACTGTAGTAGTACTGTTACACACTGTACTGTAGTAGTACTGTCACACACTGTACTGTAGTAGTACTGTCACACACTGTACTGTAGTAGTAATGTCACACACTGTACTGTAGTAGTACTGTCACACACTGTACTGTAGTAGTACTGTAACTCTGCTATACCGCAGTAGTACTGTTACACATTGCTGTATTGTAGTATGTACGCCTACACTCGTGTCGTACGTAGCCATATCGTATACTATTATTATGTGAGACAAGGAACGTTGGTGTCATCAGTTACCATATCTGAAGTAAATAAAGCAATCTGTTTTAAATTTTTTTGCTCTGGGTCCAATGTCCAATACCACTGCCACAATTAAAATTTGTTTTAGGGAGTTGTACATTTGACATATTCAGTGACTTGATTGAAAATGTATTAAAAATTTTAAAGAGATGTTGATAGCCATCTTATGTAAAAGTGTTTGATTTGCATGTGATGGATTATATCTCACATTAAAAGTAACAAATACATAGTATATACATTTGCACATGTAGAAGTTATAAACCAAGGGAGGTAACTCTTTTGACCTTACTGACCAAACAAAACAAAATACATAAAATTCTAAACTGTTACAGCTTTTTCTGTGGTAAGGAAAATAGTTTAATGACACATATTCTCTGTTTGTGACCGAAAACGTACCATAATATTTGATTTTGTAAAAATTTTAATCTGATGACTACAATCAAATAATTTGATAACTTGATCTATAAATAAAATATCTTCTCCACTCATATTGTCATTAACGTTCTCTCCGTCAGTAGAGATTTACTTACAGAAACGGTTATCAGATCAAGCACCAAAAATCTTTTGGGACATGAAACTTGTCATATTAAAAGATAGGAAAAAAATCAAAAGTCTGAAACGCGATAAAAAGTACTCCTGACTTCGAGGTTTATTGCGAGACTGGGCGTTTTCCTGAAGATGTGCAAATAAAAGTAAGATATATTTTTGGGGGGAAAACTGATCACACGAAATAGTAGTAAGATATCTACATGTCTGTAACGTTCATATTTCATCTACAGGGAAAGACGGGAGTACTTTTTAAATGGATTAGAATTGTTAATAATTTACTTAACGATACCGGATTAAATTATATTTCCACGTGGTCCTATCATAATTTAACTGTGACGAATAAAAACGACCTGCTTCAATCAAACGGATTACAGCAGCAAATTTATGGTCAGTTAATACAAAAGCGATTGACGATATTGAAAATTGTGGTCGTTGTCAAGTGTATTAAGTTTTTAAAGTTCATTTTGTAATTAAGAAATATCTTTTGAAACCTAATCTAGGAACAGAAATGTTTTGTGTAAAGTTCGCACATCCAAATTCCATCAATTAGCGGAAACTGGAAGATGGTCAGGAATTCCACGAAAATCAGAAAGAATTTGCAGTTTATGTCTCGGGGAAATAGGGGACGAATCCCTTTGTCTTTTCAAGCGTATCACTCTAAGACTTTATCGGGAATAACAACATACATTTAATATGATAAAAGACTATTGTAACAGGTTAAATGAAGCGTGTCTTGTGTAATGTTCATTACTACTAAATAATGTTAGTATATTTATTTTAAAAAGTGGCAAAAAAGTATTTAAAATATTTAAAAAGAGACATGAGGCACATACAATCGAAAAGACAAAGACGGGCAGACTGACCGACATATAGACACATAAAATACGGGAATGGACAGCCAGATACAGAGACAGACAACAGAAATATAAACACATACAGATGGAGATACCGATGTCCGGATAGAAACAAACATACAGACGGATGGACGAACAGGCAGATATACATAAAGACATTCTAACATTCGGACCGACAGCAACATACACAGACTTACTTATGTCCGGACAGACAGACGGCTACCAGAGAAAGAGTTGGACTGAGTGACATACACAATGAAAGACATACGGCAGGACAGAGAGAAGAAACACACAAAGACACACAGGCGGACAGATACATACAGGGAGGGAAAGCGAGAGTAGAAACTCATCGGGGCACAGTAATTAATGATTTTAAATGAACTACGACCAGACGAAACAAAAGGAGCCAATCACCGCCCTGCACGTAAATCGCAAATTAGTATCCTTAAGTGATAAGTCTAAGTCCGTGGTGAAACCAGACAGACGGACAGACAAACTTGGTGTGTGTTTTACTTTCAAGCGACAAAACTTGCACGTCATCACGACAGAAAACTCTCCAGATATTTTATGGATTTAGTCCAAATGACACATTTTGCTGCTGATGAAACTGTGTAAGATGTTTGTAACCGAGATACAGTTCGTATGTTTGTTTGTTTTTGTTTGCTTTTTTGATACGATCAATGATCATCGGCGATATTTTGTCAAGTTTTATCTGTCGTTTTCTTTTTACAACATAACAATTTTACAGGGGTAAATTCTTGATACGTGTTATAAGAAAGCAATGCTTAATTATTTTCAAACAACCTGGTATTTTACATCTAACTCATGTTTTTAAAATATATAAATCTTTATTGTTTCATATAGGATCCCAAAATACATTTGACACAACGTGATCGTAATAAACACGATCAACAATCATTGGCGATATCTTGTCTAATTTTGTGCATTCTTTATCTAAAAAAACATCCATGGAATGCGTATCTGTGACACAAATTGAAAATATGGGGCATGTACACCAGACCAACAGATGAGCTCAGCCTTTCCACGGTCAAATGTGCGTCAGTCTCTGTTAAATCACTGTCCCGAGTATTCTGATATCCCGTTAAATCTGAGTCCTGAATGTTCTAATATCCTTTTAAATCTACTCTCTGAGTATTCTGACATCATACTAAATCTCAACCGTGAGTATTCAAGCATCCTATATAGTCTGACACCTAAGTATTCCGACACTTTGTTAAATAGGAGCCCGGAGTATTCTGACATCATGTTAAATCACATTCCGGAGTTTTCTGACACATATACAACAGAAAATATATTAAAACAGACAAAATAAAATATCAATGTAATTTCATGTATTTTATTGCTGATTAAATGGCAAACATACAATACACAGAGATAGGGTTACGGCATAATTTAATATAAACAGTTACTTTTAAAACGGAGATTATCCAAAGGTATTGACTAAAAATATTGAACAGAAATGTTGTTTTTTACCACTTTTTTCCCCAGGAGGAATCAGAAATGATTTTACACATTAAAGCAAATGTCATATTGATTTTTACACACACATATTGTTTACAAAGTGAAGAAGGTTTCACCCGAGTGGTATTCTACTGAGGACCTGAAGATAGACATTGTGATGTTCTAAGTTCTGTCTAATCAAGATCATTAACAGGATAAATTATTAGTGAATTGCTAAAAAGTTTTTGTCCAAAACAGTGAATTTTGACACTTATATATTTTGAATTTTGCTAATGAACATCATTCATTTAAATGGTATTGTTGTTGTGATATGTAAATGTTAATTACAATGTTAGTTACCATGGTTACTAACCAGAGTAACATATATCTGTTACACACTGTACTGTAGTAGTACTGTCACACACTGTACTGTAGTAGTACTGTCACACACTGTACTGTAGTAGTACTGTCACACACTGTACTGTAGTAGTACTGTCACACACTGTACTGTAGTAGTACTGTCACACACTGTACTGTAGTAGTACTGTAACACACTGTACTGTAGTAGTACTGTCACACACTGTACTGCTGTCACACACTGTACTGTAGTATACTGTCACACACTGTACTGTAGTAGTACTGTAACACACTGTACTGTAGTAGTACTGTCACACACTGTACTGTAGTAGTACTGTCACACACTGTACTGTAGTAGTACTGTCACACACTGTACTGTAGTAGTACTGTCACACACTGTACTGTAGTAGTTTTACATTGTTACCCCCAAACACTACCCACAGAACATCGTCCCTGTCTATACCTACAGCCCTTGTCCTCTCTCTGTCTGTGTATATGATCCTGAGGAACTCACCACCTCCACTGAGGAGTAGGACCCTACAGTTGTACCAGTCCCCTATGATGAGGTTCCCCACACTGTCATACACCACACCCCAGGGGTTAAATCTTACACGTCCTGTTTGTGGTGTTTGTTTATATGTACTGGGGATGTCACCTCTATATACAAACACTTCCTGGAAGTCACTATCCATGACAACAACACGTCTGTTTCCATCACCACCGTCACTCACATCGTTGATATCAATCACTGTGACATTGTGAGTTACTGGACACTCTGACATCCTCCATGGTGTATACACTAATGGTTTCCCAGTCCCTACAGCCATTGTAGTGAGTACCATTTGACCTTGTGTAGTAAATTTACAGATGTGTTTCTTCATCCCCACAATGATATGGTTACTGGCTGTAACACATATACACTGGGGTTCCTCCTTGGTTCTGAATTTGTTTGTAAGTCGTCCTGATACCAGCTCCATGATGTTGTTGTCCCAGTCACAGACCCACAGTGTGTGTGTTGTGGGTGATAGACTGATGTCTCTGATGTCAGCCGTGTGTTTGACCTTCTGTACTACTTTACCTTCCCTGTTAAGGAGAGTTAATGTATCACTGTAATCCCTGGTCCACACCTGACCATCAGTGGTGGGACATATAGACACAATGTCACATGGAGACTTCCACTCCTTCACCACTTTGGTCTCTGACAGTAGTGTTTTAATTATCACTGCTTTCTTCCCTTTTACTCCTGTTTGTTGTTGTTTAGAGGATTGTTCCTGGTCACCTGATGCTAAGACTGACCGATCCTGGTCAGCTGATGTTTGACCTGAGGTGGTAACTGTCCCTAAGGCCAGTTGTAGATGATGTTGTGGAGTTGTGTTAGGTGTGAAGCTGGCCGTACCCAGGACAGGATTCACTGGGAGATGTATTGACGGATGTATTTCACACTCTGTGTCGTAGATTTCCAGGTGAGAACCTTGCTGGAGGGCCACCTTACATTCCTGTAGTTGTTGTTTTAGCTGCTTGTTGTATGTCTCCAGGTCTTTTTTGTACTTTAGAATCAGCCTGGCATTGTCCTCTTCCATCTGTTTGTAAACTGAGAGTGTCTGTGCTGTAAGCAAATCAAGGTCTTGTTTAATTTTATCTGTTTGAGATTTTAACTTGAGTGAAAATTCCTCAAAATTGCTGGTGTTGTTTTTAAGGAGTGTATCCACAGAAGATATATATTCCCTGACTTGTTTCAGGTCATTTTGTTCTGTTTTGTCAATAAAGCTTTTAATATTTTGTTTCTTTTGAGGAGTAATTAAACTGAGTTCACAAACACCATGACCTTTGTGAGTTGTTGACAAACATGTAAGGCAGATAAGTTGATCACATTTCTCGCAATAAAGTTCCAGCGGTTTCTCTTTATGTTGAAAACATGTTTTCTGACCTTTAGGACGGAAAGCGGTTTGACCTATGGGTGTTGCCATGGTGAAGATCAGAGGAATCTGAAAGGAAACAAAAGATTTTTTATATAAATTTGTTATATATATTTGTAGAGGTTTAAGTAACAAAAAATTACACTCTCATAAAATAATGAAAGACCCTACAGGTATATTGGTGTACACCACTGTTTGATTTTAATTTGTTCTTTAAAATCTTTCCCTTCTTTTCTCTTGTTTCTTCAGGACAGGACGTAAGTCTTTGTAATTCTTGTAAGTCTTTGTAATTTCCTTCCACAGGACAGGACGTAAGTCTTTGTAATTGCTAATTGCCCTAGTCCACAGGGCAGGACATAAGTCTTTGTAATTGCCCTAGTACACAGGACAGGACATAAGTCTTTGTAATTGTCCTAGTCCACACAGGACAGTCTTTGATTGCCCTAGTCGTAAATACAGGACATAAGTCTTTGTAATTGTCCTAGTCCACAGGGCAGGACATAAGCCTTTGTAACAGGACAGGACATAAGTCTTTGTAATTGTCCTAGTCCACAAGACAGGACATAAGTCTTTGTAATTTGTCCTAGTCTTTGTAATTGCCCTAGTACACAGGACAGGACATAAGTCTTTGTAATTGTAATTGCCCTAGTCGTAAATACAGGACAGTCTTTGTAATTTGCCCTAGTACACAGGACAGGACAGTCTTTGTAAGTCTTTGTAATTGTCCTAGTCCACAGGACAGGACATAAGTCTTTGTAATTGTCCACAGGACAGGACATAAGTCTTTGTAATTGTCCTAGTCCACAGGACAGGACATAAGTCTTTGTAATTGTCCTAGTCCACAGGACAGGACATAAGTCTTTGTAATTGTCCTAGTCCGCAGGACAGGACATAAGTCTTTGTAATTGTCCTAGTACACAGGACAGGACATAAGTCTTTGTAATTGTCCTAGTCCACAGGACAGGACATAAGTCTTTGTAATTGTCCTAGTCCACAGGACAGGACATAAGTCTTTGTAATTGTCCTAGTCCACAGGACAGGACATAAGTCTTTGTAATTTGTTCTAGTCCACAGGACAGGACATAAGTCTTTGTAATTGCTAATTGTCCTAGTCCACAGGACAGTCTTTATAATTAAATCTCTGTAATTGTCCTAGTCCACAGGACAGGACATAAGTCTTTATAATTGTCCTAGTACACAGGGCAGGACATAATTGTCTTTGTAATTGTCCTAGTCCGCAGGACAGGACGTAAGTCTTTGTAATTGTCCTAGTACACAGGGCAGGACATAAGTCTTTGTTATTGTCCTAGTCCTCAGGCCTAGTCCTCAGGACAGGACATTATTGTTTGTAATTGCCCAGTTCCTTAGGATACGATGTATATTTTTATAATTGTTCTAGTTCTTAGAACAGGCCGTAATTAGTGTTTGGGATTGATAGAATTAAAAACAAAACATATTCAAATACAAGAGAAATTCAAGATATTATCATTATTAACCACTGTAAATTTTGTTCATATCTTTATACGAGTTACTTCCCTTGATATTTCACTTGGAGGCAGACATACCTGGTATCTCATAAATCAATGAATTTTTCACCTATATACATGTACTTACATGTCCCAAATGTTTTTTTCGAATTTTCAACTAGACACTTGTCTGTCTCTGCTTTGTGTTCAGCAAGAGAAATCAATTGCCGCACCACACTGTCATCTTATGCCTATTGAAAACATAAAGAAAAAATTATAAGTGAAATTCTATATGGAGTGAAGTGCTCTGCTTGCTGGAAGTAGCTAAATACCTGAAAGGGCATCAGAAATGCCTTTCATTTTCTATGAAAATCTGCCAAACATCAATGTATTATGTAACTCTGGTTACTAGCAATGTTCAAGATCCATCAATCTACTGCAATACCATAGGTCTGAACATATGAAAAATATTGTACTTACAGACTGAAGAACGAAAGATACACTGTTTTCCCGATCAGTAGGCTTACATGAATTTATCAAACTAAGGTGTTTTTAAAACCATTCCAAACTGAGCCTATAGCTGTCACTGATGTTGGTCCAATGAAACCAACATCCATATCACAGTACATACCATATTTATTCTAATAGACGCCCCGGGGGCGTGAAATTTTTCAAGGAGGGGGCGTTTAATAGAACACAAAGTTTCAGACTGAGTAGGTCGTCACGTTTCATGGCTACCAATTTGAAACATTGTTTAACAAACTAACAGATTATTTGGTGTACGTGTTTGACATTGCAGTAACTCGAACATTGTTTTAGCGTACGTGTTAATAATTGGATTAGCTTGAACATTGTTGTCATTTGCGAGGTCGATCGTGTCAGTTTCTATCAAGAAACGTACTTGACCCCAAATAAAAATGCAGCATTAGCCAATCTGATTCCTAACATATCATCACATACCTGATAACCAGTATGTCGGGTAAAAAAACAGAATTATGATACTCCCTTCAAGCTATGGGTAATCGGTTACGCAGAAGAGAAGGGGAAACATGCTGCAGCGAAAGTGTTTCGTGTTGACAGAAAACGAGTGGGGGACTGGTGTAAAACAAAGATAAATGAAAAACTCTAAAAAACATCTAAACGTTGTAAAGGAGGTGGAAGGCATGTTCCATATGAGGATATTGATAAAAACTTAATGAAATGGCTGACTGACAGACGAGAAGCCGGTATCCGCGTGACCGGAAAAGCTTTGCGGTTTGAGGCCCTACGCATACATAAGGCAACCGGGAGCTAGTCATTCAAAACCTCCTATGGATGGTTTACAAAGTTTGAAAAAAGACATAACATTTCATTTAGGCGATCTACCCACGTTGCCCAACATGCAGTTGCATTGATTGACGATCGGGTTGATAGTTTTTTAAATTTCGTACTCATGAAAATCTAAGGTTGTGATGTTGCCATGGGTCAAGGCAGCATGGGACAGCATTAGTCCGACCACTACCAGAAGATCTTTAAAAAAATGTGGCATTACAAATTCGCTGGACGGTAGCGAGGATGACATTTTCCAACAAGATCCTGGTGATGAGGAATTAAAAGGATTTAGCAAAAAGGATGTCCAAACTGCAGATGATGTTTTGTAAAATTTGAAGGGTGATGTGCACGTGTCTCGTCTTCCACCAATAGAACTAACAGAAAGTGATAATGGTGAAAGTGAAAGTGAAGACGGTAGCTCATACAGCAGTCCCGGATGTTAATGGAATGTAAACTGACATGTGTTCTTGATTTTTTGGATTATGTTCTATTTTGCATTTAACTGTTATCTTGTTCAGAAATTCATATGTACATACATGGATATTTGGCATTTATAAAAGGTAAGTTTTGTGACCCGAGTTGTGGAAAATTACTGAGAAAATGGGTTGGTTGGAGGCATCTATTAGAATAAATACGGTATGTACTCTTAATTGATATGAAATAGACAACCCTGTGTTGACCTTGTTGGGGTGATGCTATTGTTTAAATATGAATTAAACCTGTCCAGTGGTTCATGGGATATGTCGGATAAAATACTATCATTGATACACGGACAGACGGACGTACAAAGTGATTACTATATATTCATCTAATTTGGGTAAAGCTCAAGCATAACAAGATTTAAAGAGACGGCTTGACAACCGTGTGTGCAATGTACAGTGTATTCCTAATACGTCAATGAACACCGAGAGTCATTCAAGCGTAATGGAGAACACTGATTAAAATGTACCTGATTTTCTAAAGTTATCGTTATAAATATTGAACAGAAGTTACGTCAGTTTCCATCTTAGCTGAATGACCACAAAACCTTTTTTGAACTGAAATCTTCCTTCCATTCTTATGTCGTCTGCAAAATGTGGAGTCAGTCGATGTCACCGAAACGCTTGAAATCTGATATAAGGGAAGCAACTCTTATTATTTATTGTTGGAAAAATAGAGGACTGGCATATTTAATGTAGACAAACATCTGAAATATGAGCTGTGAGCAGATGATGGCAATATTGTGAGAAAATAATTACTGTGCGTTCACTTTCCGATATAAATAGCCATGGTATATAATGAATTTAGAAGATTTTACTAGAGTTCCTCAGTATCCCCCTGCATATTCATGTAGGTTTGCGTACAAATGTGTATGTACTTTATTATTAAAGTGGGGTATGAATTAAATTTCGAATGAGAAGATGTTCTGCATAACTTTGCACAGTACAGCAATTGTCATTACGGCAATTACCTAAGGATCACTTCGTCCGTTAGTTATTGACACGGAACTGGTTATACAGATTAGTTATAGAAGTATGGATATTGACTGAGAAACAATTGAAAAACAAACAAAGCAAACACACAACAAAACATTTGCCGTGACTTGTACGTAATCATGTCCGTACTTATATGATATGGACGTCTCGTCCTACCTCTTTAAAATTCACGAAAGTATATGAAAACATTCCAAACCCAGATAAAACGAAATCAAGAATGAATGCATTTGTTATAATCATAGCTACATCGTATACTTCTCGTGAAAATGATTGTAAGTATCAACGTCAACATAGTATATACATTGTACACTTCTTCAATAATGCCTGCAAAAGTCTTCATTACTGTTTTATTTCCTGTAAGTGAACGGTCAGTATATATTCACACCAATGGTTACAAATGTCAGTCGTAAACTGTGCACATGCCTTTGAAATTGCATGACATATATATGAAAGGAATGTATAGAGTAATACGCATATATATATATATATATATGAAGAAGAAAAAAACCCAGACGTTAATGTAAACTCCAGTGACTGTTTGATATTCACAGCGATGGGACAAAGAAAATTTCCGTGAACTGGAATGATGTGCTGTTTTCACCTAAAAAATGCACAACTAATTTTGTAATAAAAGTTTGTCAAAGATATATCAATGTGCTGAAAAGTTACTATACCTGACAGCTAGAGGCATACATTTGGAGATTCTTTGTAATGTTGCTTTTATTTCACATTGAAGTTGTCAAAATAATCGTTTTGTTAAAAGTTTGGTAAAACTATGAAGGAGATTCATGTGTAAGTTTCAAGTAAAAATTGACACTACGAATTTTCACCTGAAAATTAAAATATATATACATGTATATATGTTTGTAACGAATGAATAATAAATTTACTGATCAGAAGCACACATTTTGGAATTTTTAGCCACAAAACGATATATTAATTTTTTTTTTATGAAATGCCACTATATAATCTATAGTAAAAAATCGTTGACCTTAAATATCACATGAATGATGAGTTAAGAGAGGCGGTGCTGAATATGAGAGAGAGGGAAAGAAAGAAAACATTGAAGGGGTTTAGACTAGATAAGTACTAACAATGTCGTCGGCCCCTCTTCAACAAATACATGTTGAGCACGCCTCCTTAAATGGTTATGTCCTCTGCTTTCCATCATTCCATATTTAAGTCCAAAATGATGCAACATTACACAAAATGTGCGGTTTCTCACGGCATACAGCCTGTCTCGACCCTTTAGTTTAGTCGGGTGAACATGCATAAATTATGGGCGGAATGAGGTCTCGTGATACGTGACGTCAGAGTGTTACTTTGACGATAGAGATATTCCTTTTACATCGAAAGATATGCCTGTTGTGTAATAGAGAGACAATATGTAATATGTAGTGCTGTTCCTTCCACCTATTACCCACCCACCCCGGACAAACCAAACCCTTTTATCTTACCGTATGGGCCGCATGTAGTATGAAAATATTCCACACCCACCCTACACAAAGTAAATCTCCAACTATCTGCAACGTATGTCGTGGAGAGTTATACCCCAACACAACCAACAAACACCAAAATACCTTACCTCACTCGAACACATTACTACTTACCTGGAAATTTACTGAGGTGAATGTTAAAAAGGTTAAGCAAAGTCTTCTAACCACACTTCAGACAGTCAAAAGAAACACAGTTCTCGCTGATCTACATGTACGGACTTAAAATAGATAATATTAGTTCCTTGTTGTGTAACGTTTTAAACCCCTTTAGCTTTGTCTGATGAATATGCATATTTTGCAGGCGGGACGAGGTCAGGTGACGAGTGACGTCAACATGTTATTTTGGAGATAGGGAGATTTTATTTACTTCAAAAGATGTTCTTGATGTATAATCAGAGAGTTAGTATATAGTATAAAGTACCGTTCTACTTATTCCTTACCAACCCCAGACATATTAAACCTTTCTACCTCATCTTGTGAACTATATGTATTATAGAAAGAGTGTCGTTCCACCTATACCCCACCCACCTCACGTAAAGTACAGCTCCCACCTCACCCTCTGGACTGCCTCACAAGCCATCTGCAACGTCTTTTGCTTTTAAATGAAGAGTCCTACTTCCAACACACACTACCTTACCTCGCTCGAATACATTATTACTTACCTTTAAATGATGAAGCCAGGTTCTTTTACTCCAACCGCAGAGAGTCAAAAGAAACACACTTGTAAATATTGTCGACGTATCTGAGTGATCGTTCCGAGGATCCTCTCACAGTTCTATTGTAACACTTGCTTTCTCATGAAATAAGTAGATAAATTTCTAATTGTGCTCGCTGATCTACATGTACGGACTTATAAACAGATAATATTAGTTCCTTGTTGTGTAACGTTTTAAACCCTATTAGCTAATTCTGATGAATATGCATATTTTGCAGGCGGAACGAGGTCACGTGACGTATGACGTCAACATGACATTTTGGCGATAGAGATGTTTTATTTACTTCAAAGGTTGTGCCTCTACATACATAAACATAACACTACCTTACCTTGCCCGAATACATTATTACTTACGTGGAAATTTACAGAGGGAAATCCCACAATGGTAAAGCCAGGTTCTTTTACTCCAACCTCAGAAACACGCATATTGTATTTTCTTCAAAATAAACAGATGTATCCCCGATTGTGATTGCTGATCTACATATATGGACTTATAAACAGGAAATATTAGGTCCTTGTTGCATAACGTTGCTAACACTTACGATACAAGTACAGATTGCACAGTTGATTGCACAAGGTTGTTTTTAAAGTTCTGCAGTTAAACTGTCTCGTAGTTTAAGATCATATTTCGAACGTGTGTTGGGTAATGTGAAATGAGCACTAAAGGCATTGCCCTACTCAGTACGGATATTAAATCAAAACAAAAATTCCGAACTCCGCTTAATGAAAACATCTATCTCTGATATTACTAACAACGCAAGCTGTCTGTACTTTTAAAATAATATACACATCAGCTGCACTGGATGTTCAAAACATGACAAATATTAGAAGTCTGCATGTATGAAATTTAAGATGTTTAACCCGGAGAGATCTTAACCGTGACTTAAGAGGTCTGTCGTTAAACTAATATATATGAACACAATGATTGTTGTAACCTTGTCGCCGGTTGCTTTCAGCAAAAACCCTGATGTCAGAAAAACAAGGCAACAAGATTAACATAATAAGCTGAGTGGTATCTTTGAAGAAAATCTTGTGTGGATATCGAAACTTATAATTTTTTTTTTTTTAATTTCGTCCCACTTACAAAACAAACCGAAGTTCTACAAAGTTCAGGAAGTCATCAGGAAAAGAAATGTACATGTGTAGAAGGTTCGTTTACAAGTAAGGTGTGATGTCGCATGTGTTGCAAAGTTTTCCTGACGCCATATCACAGGTAGAATGCAAGTGTATGACATACATTATAATGTATATGTGTTTGCAGTAAATATCGACCTCTCATGTAAATGTCTAAAAGATTTTTCGACTTCTTTTCAGCAACAATCGCAAATGGAGACATGTTTACAAAACGTGAAAGAAAGCTTTATTATCAATACTGACGAACGATATCGTCTTGGGTAAGTGAAAGTAACCTCCTGTCCCAAACAAACCAAACCCTTATATCTCATCGTATGGGCCGTATGTAGTATAAAAAGAGCGTTGTTCGAAATATTCAGCTACCACCCAACACAAAGTAAATCTCCAACCTCACTCTCTGGGCTGCCTCACAACCTAACCGCAACGTATGTAGTATTTAAGTTCTACCCCAACACACTCTACAAACACTAGAATACCTTACCGCACTGGAATACATTACTACTTACCTGGAATTTTATCGAGGTGAATGTTAAAAGGGTGAAGCCAGGTTCTTTTACTCCAACCTCAGAGAGTCAAAAGAAACACACTTGTAAATATTGTCGACGTATCTGAGTGATCGTTCCGAGGATCCTCTCACAGTTCTATTGTAACACTTGCTTTCTCATGAAATAAGTAGATAAATTTCAAATTGTGCTCGCTGATCTACATGTACGGACTTATAAACAGATAATATTAGTTCCTTGTTGTGTAACGTTTCAAGCCCTTTTAGCTTAGTCTGATGAATATGCATATTTTGCAGGCGGAACGAGGTCACCTGACGCGTGACGTCAACATGACATTTTGGCGATAGAGAGATTTTATTTACTTCAAAGGATGTGCCTCAACATACCTTATAAACATCAAACTACCTTACCTCGCCAGAATACATAATTACGTGGAAATTTACAGAGGGAAATCCCACAATGGTGAAGACAAGTTCTTTTACTCCAATCTCAGAAACACGCATATTGTATTTTCTTCAAAATAAACGGATAAATCACCGATTGTGATTGCTGATCTACATATATGGGTAAACCTTTCTACCTCATCCTATGGACCGTTTGAAACATAAAATCGTGGAGGCATGTTTACAAAAAGTGAAAGAAAGATTTTATATCAATACAGACAAACGATATCGTCTTTGGTAACTGAAAGTGATTGTAACCCCAGACTTTCGAGAATGGGACCTTGCATACAGGTCAAGGTAATTTCTTTTCGCAATCTTTGTCTAACTTGATATCTTGTTTCTTGAACAAAGTTGACCTCAGTGATCTTGGTATAGATTACAGTTATTTCTAAGCTTTTCATGATCCATGTTAGAAACCTATCAGTAGTGTATCGTGCTCTCTGACTTTTGGATAATCTGAAGAGGTTGTTTAAACAAATGAGACCCATGTGACCTTGAATTTCGGTCAAGGTCAGTTCTTATCGCAATATTTGTCAGGATTAATACAAACACCTTACTAGTCAAATATCAAGTTTTTAGACATATTAGTTGTTTTTGTTCTTGTTTTTTTATCTTTTAACAAATTTGGCTCCTGAAATCTTGAATAAGGGTCAAGTTCATATTTTTGCAAATATTGTCCTGTACCAGCCAAATATCTTGACTTTTCGCTTATTGGTTATTGAGCAGTTGTTTAATTGGATAAGTTGACGCTGTACTGATAACTGACGAAACACGTCGGACGGATGAACGGACGGAATACAGATGCAGCGCTCACTTATCCTTCTGGCCAGTGACCTGAAAATGCATTTATTTATGTCAAGATTTAAGCATAAAACATCAACAAAATGTTAGATTAAGCTGTTGTTTCCCTCGTTAATTTATTTTAACCGCAATATTTTTTTTTCAATCTTTTAAAGGTTTAGAATTGCTTCTCTTCGCTGAATTTTTTTTTTTTTTTGCTAGTGTGACCCGACAATCCCTTTTCATTAAAACGGAATCGTATAACGTTTCGAAACGTTGGACTTGCAGAGTAAACATTCAGGTAATCTGTTTCTTTTATTGCTTATATGCGAAAACATCACCAAGGATTTTAACGTAGATTTTGCAATAGTGTCTTCATAAATGACATTTCAATACGCGTCTAAACAACTACGGAACACCTTTGAACCGGTCTGTGTTGATCTGCACAAACAGAAAATAAATTGTAATATAATTAAACGCCATTATCATTCCTGGATGGCTGGGTTGTGTTGTCCCTGGTTTTCTTTAGTAGGGTATACATTTTATACTTGGGTGCTGCCATGTTGAATATCACAGTTTGTGTTTACTGTTGGTATTTCCAGTGTCTGTAACGTGTCCTTTCTGGGTAGAAGTCGATTTCTTTGAACACGGTCTTCTTGGAAGAGCTGTGTTAATACATCTACAAACGGGTGTCGGTTATACGTTTTCCTGCACCCAGTGTAGCACCGGTGAAATCAGTGACGCGTATTCATGATATCATGTTTTATTTCTGAGGCTATTGTGAACCTGTTTGTTAAAAAGAAACGCTATTCAGTAAACATTATATACGGTTTATGGCTCTCGGCTACCTTTAACCATATTTTGATCAAAATAAAGATATGGTTTGCAGCTAAATTATTGAACATAGAATTTTGTGCATTGGGCAAAATATCAGGAATGCATGTAACGTAGCGAACATCAACTTTTGATGAACGCACACGCTATTTAAGATCCAGTATGAGTGACCGAAACCTGCTATAAAGTCACCAGCTAGCGGAGTATGACCTATGTGGATATAGCTGGCGAGGAGCTACTCATCTTGTAGTTTGTTTAATAATGTTTGGCTGTCGTAATATCATATATAGTAATTGTACCGGAGACCAGCGTTAATCAGCTACATACGGATACCATAAATGTACCACAAACATAACATTATAACAGGAGAGACATTATCACTTTTGTTAAGGAATCCTACACAAGGGTACATATTGACACTATAAAAATAGGCGATAAAACTATTGAGTTATAAAAAAATGGCCACTAGTTAAAAGAACAAGATTATTCTAAATCTTTAATGCACTCGATTCTGACTAAGAAATAATTACCCTCTGTCATGATTCACCTACCGTATACAATTTATTGTAGTATACGTCGTTGAAAATGCACCATCAGCATATTTTATACCGATCTGTTACGGAATCAATCGATTTTGCCGAAAATAGCCGAGATAATTTTAATCGTATTATGATTATCATGATTGTTTGTTTACATTTCTTATTTAAAGTACATTAATGTTTAAACAGCTGTAGAAGTCTTAGTTTATCGTATATAGAGAAATATACACAATAAACATGTTTGTTGCCCTTCGTATACAGTGTAAGTTACAAATGGCATTGACGTAGTATTTCTTATTTGCTAGCTACTTTTAATGGCACTTTCAAAAAGTGTTACGACAAAGTCTATAAATTTAGCCTAAATAAGAGTTGTCTTTTCATTTTCATTTCGTCTGTTTAAAATGTGGACAATCTCCTTAAAGGGATACAATTGATTTCTCTTTTTCATTTTCTTGGATTAGCGTGTTTCACCACTGATGGTTACTATACAATAGTGTCACCACTGATGGTCACTACAAAATAGTGTCACCAGTGATGATAACTATACAATAGTGTCACCACTGATGGTAACTATACAATAGTGTCACCACTGCTGGTAACTACACAATAGTGTCACCAGTGATGGTAACTATACAATAGTGTCACCACTGATGGTAACTATACAATAGTGTTACCACTGAAGGTAACTATACAATAGTGTCACCACTGCTGGTAACTACACAATAGTGTCACCACTGCTGGTAACTATACAAAAGTGTCACCACAGATGGTAACTACACAATAGTGTCACCACTGTTGGTAACTATACAATAGTGTCACCACAGATGGTTAATACACAATAGTGCCACAACTAATGGCTACTCTTGTGTCTGTGTGTGTGTGTGTGTGTGTGTCTCTCTCTCTCTCTCTCTCTCTCTCTCTCTCTCTCTCTCTCTCTCTCTCTCTCTCTCTCTCTCTCTCTCTCTCTCTCTCTCTCTCTCTGTGTGTGTGTGTGTGTGTGTGTTGTGGTTTGGGCAGATTTCGTCATCTACATTCAGTTGCATTACCTTTTGCTCTGAAAATGCGTGATCAAGAGATATTGCATGATTTCTCAAACGGAAATGAAGTATGTTTGAATTACGTGAATCTCATACCTAAAAGCATTTGTCATGTATTATTTCTGTCTTACTGATAATTGATTTAAATGTATTGAGAGAATGAGAGTTCCTTACAGAAATCGCTTCTATAAATGCGGTGGTGCCATGTGCGGTACGGTATACTGAGGTTTTGTACACTGTTCGGAGTTCTTGTGAGTCCACGTTAACCGTGTCTTCATTTCATGGTATTTATGCATGAATTTCCGTTATTGTCTGAGTAAAAAGGAGTGTGTGATTACAAAAGGTTCTGTATTTAATTCGTTCATTTAACTCTTTATCAATTGCTGTAACTTGCATCCTGTCGATATAATGTATGATCTAGAGACCTTAGTATGAATGTCAAGGTAATGTAATTCAGATTGGTCTATATAGGCATGTTTGATATAACCTCGAGAAATAGGTGATCATGACAGGTACTTGTTTTCAGCTAATACAAATAGAGTTATCGGACAGTGGAAGAAAGTCGGTATGTATCCAGTTTCGAACAAAATATAATAATACAATTCATATCAAATGATGTCTGATGTGGAGATATATATATATATATATGTGTGTGTTGAAATGGTTCAATAAGAAAAATAGATAGTAGTTTGGCACCATTGTACTTTGTTTATCAATGATGTTGTTAAAACCTGTTTGTTCAACTAATTTTTTTAGAAAAAAAACTATAGTCTGTTTATTCAGTTACCTCACAACTGCAATCCCATAAAATGAGTTATTGTCTCCCTTTGTGTGATGCATTTATTAAAGTGAAAGTTAATGTATTTCCAAAACCAATCTCAATACTATAAGAGTTTGTCGTTAAGATGTCATAGTTAAGTCTCCACTGAAATTTTGTTTTATTAGTTGTTCTGAAGGGATGTGAATGTATCTTTTTCCATGTATTGTAGCCAAATACAGTTTCTCATTTACTTTGGGAAGGTACATCATAGTGTTGATACACTGATTTAAAAAAAACACACTTTATAAAAAACCTCCTGGTATTCTCTTTTCAAACTGATTTCAACATCTTTCTGTATTTTTGAATTCGATGTTATTCTTAACACTTTGTGATGAGTTCTGGTACTGATCGACCAACATGCCTTTTCGGGGCTCTCCATGACTGTACGACATCGGTGGCTAACGGCTCTCCCGACGAAGCAAAGTTAGGTCTGGTGGGACATTAGTATTACCTAATTAGAAGTAGGAGTTACCTCCCATCGTGTATCATGGAGTGTCATGGAACGGTTTTTTATTTAGCGATTACATACCACAAGCGTACTTTGTCGTTGCGATGACAGACGTGCACTTTGGTGTTCGCATATTTAATCAGAAGACTTGCTTAAGGTACGATATTTACTCAAGAAAAACGTATCCGTTTTATTTTTAACAGAACACACTGCCGACACCGAACCCGTGGAGCTGACGGTATACAGCCGTTACATGCATGTAAACATCGGCATTTTGTAAGCCAACTTTATGTTTTTATACATTTTATGTGGCTTTAATTCGTGTATTTTCAGAAATCGGCAAACCTCATAATAGGAAAACGTTACATTTGTATATGTACTTTTGACTTCAGTGCAATGTACAGTAAGCCTAGTGTCGATGAGGTCAATATATAGAACGTTCTAAATTTGACCCGGTCGCGATATACCCCAAGATTTAAATATGCTCGTTCATTATAGATCTATGGTGACAAATAATTAATGTCTATGTAATTATCAGTGAATTATGATCGATCAAAATTTACTGCCAGTGTGTGAACAGAACAACTGATATGTATGTACAGTTTGGGGTAACATGATGTACAATGTGTCTACATGTATAGTTTGGGTAACATGATGTACAATGTGTCTACATGTATGTACAGTTTGGGGTAACACAATGTACAATGTGTCTACATGTATGTACAGTTTGGGGTAACGCAATGTACAATGTGTCTACATGTATGCACAGTTTTGGGGTAACACAATGTACAATGTGTCTACATGTATGTACAGTTTGGGGTAACACAATGTACAATGTGTCTACATGTATGCACAGTTTGGGGTAACACAATGTACAATGTGTCTACATGTATGTACAGTTTTGGGGTAACACAATGTACAATGTGTCTATATGTATGCACAGTTTTGGGGTAACACAATATACACTGTTTCTACATGTATGTACAGTTTTGGGGTAACACAATGTACAATGTGTCTACATGTATGTACAGTTTGGGGTAACACAATGTACAATGTGTCTACATGTATGCACAGTTTTGGGGTAACACAATGTACAATGTGTCTACATGTATGTACATTTTGGGGTAACACAATGTACAATGTGTCTACATGTATGTACAGTTTGGGGTAACACGATGTACTATGTGTCTACACATATGTACAGTTTAGGGGTAACACAGAGTCCAATATTTGCGGACAATGAATGCTCTATGTATGCAGAAAGATTTTATTATTACTGTGGTGCATTAATATCATTTGTAACACAACTGTATATAACAACAAAAAACAACAATTGATATATCAGTAGAATCTCAATGACATTAGGACAATTTATGAACAACAGGAGGATTTAAAACCAAAGACGTAATAAAGATTTGGCAGTCCAGAAGGGTAAGTGTGACATGGTGCAGTTACCATACTGGCTGTCATCACAACTATTATTGGTGTGTTCCATGCAGGGTTTTCCATAATTTTGTTAGTAGTGGGCTGTGTAGTGAAAGTAGGAGGCTGTGTAGTGAAAGTAGTAGGCTGTGTAGTGAAAGTAGGAGGCTGTGTAGTGAAAGTAGTAGGCTGTGTAGTGAAAGTAGGAGGCTGTGTAGTGAAAGTAGTAGGCTGTGTAGTGAAAGTAAGAGGCTGTGTAGTGAAAGTAGTAGGCTGTGTAGTGAAAGTAGTAGGCTGTGTAGTGAAAGTAGTAGGCTGTGTAGTGAAAGTAGGAGGCTGTGTAGTGAAAGTAGGAGGCTGTGTAGTGAAAGTAGTAGGCTGTGTAGTGAAAGTAGGAGGCTGTGTAGTGAAAGTAGGAGGCTGTGTAGTGAAAGTAGTAGGCTGTGTAGTGAAAGTAGGAAGCTGGCCTGCCGTGTACGTGTAGTCGTGTATAGAACATTATTATGGAACTGGATTGGTGTAGGCGGCCAAATGATCAAAGTAGCCGGTCAAATTAGCCAGCGACCGGCTCTTATGAAAAACCCTGCCATATACATTGTCTAACCTCATACATGTACCAGATTATAATACAACATAAGATATAGATAGATCTACACATACTGGTATACAAACGTAAATAAAATATAGATAGATCAACACATACTGGTATACAAACGTATATAAAATATAGATAGATCTACACATACTGGTATACAAACGTAAATAAAATATAGATAGATCAACACATACTGGTATACAAACGTATATAAAATATAGATAGATCTACACATACTGGTATACAAACGTATATAAAATATAGATAGATCTACACATACTGGTATACAAACGTATATAAAATATAGATAGATCTACACATACTGGTATACAAACATATATAAAATATAGATAGATCTATGTATATTGGTATATAACTAATAAATAGAATACCATGTATATTGATTTTAACTGAACAGACAAATATAAAACAGTTAGAATCAAGGGATAATATAAGCTTATCAATCTTTGACCTAAACACAGCCATCCCATTCTAAGCAGTTGTAACCTTCCAAAAAATAATAAAAAAAAAACTTGACGTCATGGTCACTTGTAATCAGACAATTCTTTAGTTGTTCTGTTCATTTTTATACTCAAATTAACAGGTATCCTCTTTATTTCAGGACTTTGATGTTTTGAAATTTTTTCCCTGGAATAAAGACATGGCTAAATTGAATGGCACTGTGAACACATCAGACATGGAACAGGGGGACAATGATGTTCCGATGCTGGAGCTAGGAACACACAACTATACCCTACCAAAATTAAGATATGTCAATATTTTTGGTGTCTTACTCATTGTGGATGCTGTTGTTGCTGTTGTCCTTTGGTTAACAGGTGAGAATATTTCTATGCTTTATGTCAGATTTATCTAGCAATAAGTCTATATTAATTCTTTGAATACTCCACAGGGCCTCAGGGTATTATAATTAGGCTCAGCATAATGAGGTCATGGTTTCAGTCTATTGTCGCGAGGCTTTTGAACTAGCTGTAACTACCAGCTTTCTGATTGGCAAAACATAATCCAATGATTTACCAGTGACCCCCAGCGACAGTCGTATGCTAAAAACAATGCCGACATCTTTCTAAACATTGTCATACATGTATACTTTCACTTTGAGACAATCAAGTATTATACTAAAAAGTTAACAAATTGACAGACTCTGTGTTCATGAAAATATTCAGGTTAAGGTTTACGTCATTCACGAATTAACATTGCTTCGGTTTTCAGAGGATTCTCCGTGGCCAAACAATATGGCGGAATGCACAGAATTATGGGAGCAATGATATCGATTCTTAGCTGTCAATCTAACGGTTGGCAACAAGTGATGATCAGTGACTGTGAGAGTCATAAAGACTCTTTAAGAATAGATTTTAAAATAATAAATATAATTAGTGACATCACAGATATAATCACAATACGCCTATTTTTAAGTTTCATATTGATATTTGTAAAATTGATGGAATGGAAAGGAGTTAAATTTTCCTCGATCGCCAGCAGCACTGTACATTATGTATCACACTTGAGGACAGCATCTTCAATTATATATCTCAAATTACTAAATAAAGAATGCGAAATGAAAACAACCAAGGTGTGACAATATGACTCTAGCAGGAACACCATCTTGGCATGTGTGTGTACGTTTTACACACATGCCATGGGTAATCGTGATGTGTCAGACACTCTTGCCTAAAATACTTCAAGAAGTTTCCAACATCGACAGATGAATTGTTAATATAATTATCATAATACATCCTTATATCACGTTTCATGTTGATATTGTAAAATTGGTTCAGTTGTGGAGAGATAAATTATGCACAAACCAGGTCAAATCACGATGATCTGCCCTTGTTCAATTGCTTAACTGCAATATGTTCTACCTCGTGTCAAATGGATCATTGTGCAACCAAAATGGTCGATTCCTTACCATCTCGTACACTACGTACGTCAGTGCTAGTACGCATCACACTGGTCATTTGTCTGGTGTAGGTGACCATGTAGATCTCATACACTACGTACGTCAGTGCTAGTAAGCATCACACTGGTCATTTTTCTGATGAAGGTGACTGTGTAGTCATCGAAATGTCACACTCCAACCTTCTACTGGTTGTATTATAAGAACTTACTTGAACATTGAAGCATGACTGGAGTTGATGTACAGATTGGCTGGTAGCACTGTACATATGATGTAGACAGAAGGATTAAAAAAAAACTTTGACTGTTATATATCATTATGTAAACAATACACTGTATGATACAAAAGTAGTCCTCTCTTTAAAATGTGAATTTTGAACATTTGTATATGTATATTAAGGCATGAAACATGAAAAATATCGCCTTATTTTAGGTAAATAGAGTATTGCTGTTACCAAAGTAGCACTCTGACATCAGTTATCACATAACCTCATTTGGCATTTAAAATATGCATATTCAACAGACTAAGCTAACAGGGCGAGTTTTGGCGGTCGTCTGTCTGCTGTGAGAGAGTTTTGGTGGCCGTCTGTGTGCTGTGATAGACAGACTATTACGGACGACATGCAATGAGTAGGCTGAAATATGGCATTATGAAACATTATAGCCAAAACCCTTTAAGAAAAAAAATGGTTGATGTTGCAAAATAACTATCATGGTAGTTGAAACCTTCCAAGTTGATATTAGTCCCTTGTTCATCTGAAATAATTAATGTAATTAATGTTTTTAAATTCCTTGTGTACTGCATTACATATAAATACATGAGTAAGTTATGCTTAAAGTACCATTGACTAGCAAACAATATCTGTTAGTGTTAATAAATTGTGTACAAGCAAACATAACCCAAATATTGCACAATATTTCTTTTTTGACTTTTCGGTTTGAAACAACTTATTCTAAGTGAAGGCATACGTATGTTAATTTTGCTGCATTAATTAGCCGAGATAAATCATGTGATAGTCAAATGTTCTGCAAGTTGTGCTGTTTAGAAGTTTGTTTACAAATAAAATTTTATGATATTAAAACACTTAACTAAATCATCAATATTTTTATTTATGAATTGAAATATTGTGATTACAATGCATGAAAAGTGACCCCCAGCAGCAGGTGATGCAGGAAAACACTAGGCCACTTGACTGGTTGTGATTGTTGATAGCAATCAAATATGATTTGATTAAAAAATTGAAATTTAATTTCATAATCTTAATATTTTCCAGATCTTTGACCCTTTTGTTCTTGTTTGACAGGTGGAGACTCAAAGTACTTTATAGATAGTATAACTCACTTCACCATGACAACGTCTGTATTTGACTTGGCTGTTCTCTCAGTGGTCAAGTTGGTGATCCTTTGCGGCATTGTGCTTCCATTGTTAGAAATGTCTTCGTACCAGCTGATAGAAATCAATCACACTACCCACAGACAGTTGAAGGCAAAAAAGACTCGTCTCCATACCTGTCTCATCTTAATCACCTTCCTACTACTGGCATATTCCACTACTAAAGGAGCTTTAGTTATATACTTGTTCAACGACACAGCAGACTACAAAGTGATGCATGCTACATACAATGCTTTAGTCATCTGTGCGTTTGTCTTCTGTCTGATTGAAGCATTACTTGCACTTTCAAGCTTCGTTATGATGAGGAGATTAAAGACCATCAGGATTCTCCATCGCTTCAATGATGATGGAGAGGAGATTGGGAAAGATGGGGAACCATTAAAGAGAAAAGTAACCTTTGCGAGACTGGCAGCTCTTGCTAAACCTGTAAGTAAGACAAAGTTCAGAACAATGCTTGAGAATTTTTCCAGGATGAGCCTGAGATGAAGGTTTTTTCGAGATTATACTGCAAATGACAATTATTCACCGTCTTTCATTTAAATCATTATTGCTGATCCCTGATTAAAGTTAGTTTACACATTTAAGTCTATCATCACTTTCAATTTTGTGTGGGTTAACAGAATCTTTCCCTTTGGTCAGTTAATGCTATAGGTGAATCACAGCCCAAGTAATTAGATTCATAGGTTGCAAAATATAGATGTTTTGAATTTTACCAAAAAACTTTTGATCTACAGCTAAGGTCTTTAAGCATAATCCTTCTCTTACTTTGTTCAATTTTTGTTGATTTGCAGAATTATGATGTCTTTCAAAAGTTGCCGTTCATACAAATGTTATATGGCTTTGAAACCCTTCATTATAACTCTTGGATGAGGCAGAATTTCAAACTGACAAATGTATTGATACACTTTTCAAAAGTAAAGGAATCATTTTTCTCAAATTTCAAAAGTTACTGTATTCTATAGTAATTGTATCTGTAGATTTTCCAGGTCATTTGTTCAAAAGTCAAGACCGATTTTTTTTATAAAAAGTAGTTCTTAATTATTTGAGAAATAATTTTTATAAACAAACTCATCATCTCAACAGTTATATGGCTGCTCTATTGAATTTCTTGCCAAAATCCTCCAGGTGCCTTTGGTTTCATCACTTTGGACAATAATTGTCAGCTCGAAATTTGGATCTTTGTTGAGATCAACATTCTTATTGTTATTGTTTATATAAAATGCAGAGATAAACAATCAGACCTGTCATGTTGAACTTTACTCGAAATATTCCAGGCGTGCAATTACAATTAATCCAAAGTTTTCTGTTGACTGAAGAAGCTGGTGACATAGCATAAAGTGGTTGTGTACTTGGCGACACAGTGATTCTCTCTTGTTTTAAGATTTGCAAGATGAACACAACAGGTTTTTTTTGTCAACGAGAACACCATCAAGTCCATTATTGCATCAAAACAAAAAAAGTTTTAAATTATACAATGGAAACTGTTTAATTAATTGTAGATGCATTTTTCAGGTTTTTTTTAAAAACCTGGCAATGAAGTCTGTGGCAAGTACTTAAACTGAGATTAATATTTTGTCCCCAGGAATTAGGCCTGCTTGGACTTGCCTCCTTTGGTCTTTTGTTTTCCAGTGCTTCACAGATGGTTGCACCACTATTCTTCGGAAAGGTGGTTGATGCTGCACAGCATAGTATCAGTAAGTATAAGATCCATTGATGTCTAGTTGTATCTATGTCATTGTCTTTGCGTTCCCTAGCCACAAGTTGGATCCAATGCATATGGGGCAGGGGGGTGGGGTGGGGGGGAACGGGTGATAACAATATCAGGTTGACATGATTATAAACAGGTGTCTCAGATTTTAAGAAAATTCCAAATGGATAGATATTTAAGGTACAATAAATTGGCAAAAAAAGGCATGATTAAATTTCAGATTGCAAATCCTAGTCTGATTACCTCCCTTCTTAAAGTTGCTTAATGGTAGACAGTTCCTTTTATAGTTACAACACCTGTAAGTTCTTAACTGTTTAGCTTCTGTGAGGTTTTAAGTTAAACATACTTGACACAATAAAATTGAGCAAACACTAACTGTAAAGCAATGATAAATATGTGCATCCCAAACAATTACTATGTGTAGAGCAGCTTAACAAAACTTAAGTTAGTGCATTCATGTTTAAGTACAGTTACTTTACTTACAGTGTGAAAGTGTAAAGATAAGATTACCACTAACAAATGTTTACAGGACGTGTGTATTACTAATTAGTTCATATATGTATTATCCTTTACTCAGAAAAAGACTTGTTTGTTACTTATTTTGTTATATAAATTCTGTATTGGCCTGTATTAAGAAAACAGTAGGGCTTTTCACTAACTTGTGTATTGTTTTTGTTCTGTTTCTTATTCTTCTTATTATTATTCTTATTATGCTTCTTCCAATTTTGTGGGTTCGTAATCTTTCAAATTTTAAAAGCTAGATATACATTCTATTCACCTATTTGTAGATACGTATATGAACTTGTCGCTGCCGATTTTGTAAGTAGGTAAAAAATCCAATATGGCCGCCATGACATCATAAGTTAAAAACTTTAAAACGTCAATATCTCAAAAACCATTGATTGTACAGAGTTGGTGCAATTATATTATTTGTAGAGAATTTCCTTATCTAAATTTTTGTCATGACATGTTATCAGAGAATATGTTGATTAAAAAAGCTCGCTGTTGGGTAAAGTTTTCAAAATTTAACAAATTTTTAATTTTTTTTTCAATTTTGAACTTTCTTGAAATTTTCTTCTTCAGATCGATGCAGAACGTCCTTCCGATGAATTTAGTGTTTTCAGTTCTTCTGAAACGTTTACCATTTCATCTGTACGCCATTTTGAAAATTTCCTTTGATCTTTTAAAAATGCCGACAAATAGGAAAAACTCGTTCTAGAACAATATTGATGGGCTATATTTTATCAAATTGTTACTGAAAAGATTTCCCCAGATGTCTTCTACCATTTAGTGACATATTCAAATTCATCAGAAAAACAAAATGGCTGCCATGACGTCATATCCGATTTTACCTAAAATGCTGTAACTCAAGAACTGTTTCAGCTATAGTGACCTCAGTTTTAATCATATTATGTAAATTAATAAGAAAACACTTTTCACAAGAAAAAAACTGGGATCAAAGGTCAACTTCCGGTCTTCGGTAGGGGTCAAAGTTCAAAAGTGTTATTTTAAATAACAAACTTTGACAAACTTCTTCTCTAGTTCTGCAAAGCCTTGAGTCTTGATATTTCATGTGTAAGATGTCTGATCAATTATCTATCAAGTTTGTTAATATAAATGACCTTGACCCACTTCCAAGGTCACAGGGTTCAATTATGTAAAAATCGTTAAATGGTAATTTCTCCTTTGTTAAGCTGCCCAAAGTCTTCAACTTTAAACATAAATATTCTGTGGACATTTCCTGTCGAGTGATATAAGAGAAACTTCCCTCAAAATGTCAACTGCCGGTTTCCCAAAGTGGTCAAAGTTCAAATATACAAAATAGGGTACCAATGTTCAACAATCTTCTTGTCAAGTTTCACAAGGTCTACAGAACTGATATTGGGGATATATTGATCATCAGATGTTACATTATAAGGCTTGCAAATATGAATAACCTTGACCGACATTCAAGGTCACAGGGTTCAAATAAGTTTGAACCTTTAAAAAGTGTATTTCTTCGTTATTATGAAGTTATATCTCCTTAATGTTTCAAGATTCAAAGTTCATCTTTGGATATGTTGTAGAGACTAACAAACAAGGAATCTTTCTCATATTTTGTTATCAGGATAAATGTCAACTTTCGGTCAACTTGTCGCCAAAGCAGTGAAAAGCCCGCCAAATTGTTAACAACAATTTCTAGTTAATATTTGTATTATTCTATATATCATTATCAACTGGTCATTGATAAAATGATGAAAAATGAGATCATATTTCAGGTGAGTTAACGAGAACTGTACTTATCATGCTGGGAATTTACCTGGTGGGGAACTTCTTTGCAATGATACGTGCCTGGCTGTTTACACTAGCAGGAATGAGGCTGGTTGCTCGGTTACGTAAACGTCTCTTTAACTCCATCATTCAACAAGAAGTGGCTTTCTTTGATGTAAACAGGTACATTGATAACTGGTATTTAAAAGCTATATGTTTGATGCAATTCAGTGACCCCTGAATCGGTAACTCTTCAATGAAATTGACTGAGATGTTCTTGTTTTCCTTTGAAATTATACAAATGATGCTCTTGAAGATAAGTTAGAGTTCGAGTTCAGGGTCGACATTGCACAAAATCATGTCAAAGTGTTTAAATGTGTCATTACAGGGCAGGAAACTACTGCAATCCATGTTAATCCATTGTTAAGAAGTCACATATTTCATTTTAAATGTTGTAGATAAAAGTAGTAGGCTGTTCAGTCAAACCCGTACAAAGGTTGTAGATAAAAGTAGTAGGCTATTCAGTCAAACCCGTACAAAGGTTGTAGATAAAAGTAGTAGGCTATTCAGTCAAACCCGTACAAAGGTTGTAGATAAAAATAGTAGGCTGTTCAGTCAAACCCGTACAAAGGTTGTAGATAAAAGTAGTAGGCTATTCAGTCAAACCCGTACAAAGGTTGTAGATAAAAGTAGTAGGCTATTCAGTCAAACCCGTACAAAGGTTGTAGATAAAAGTAGTAGGCTGTTCAGTCAAACTTGTACTAAGACAGCAGTTAAAAGTGATTATTTAATTTAACCTGTCCAAAAGACTGGTATGTCTCTGATTTTTCAGGATTTCAATCATCAATTCTATTTTTTGATCTTCAGGACTGGTGAACTCTGTAATCGGTTAGCATCAGACACATCAGTGCTACAAAATGCTATCACAGTGAGTATATACAATCAAACAAGACCACATCTATGTGAGGTATATAGACTGACTGGAAATCCAGTCAGTCTAGAGACCTCACATGTTTACCTCTATAAAGGGACCACTGGTGTCAGGAGATCAATAAGTCAATAGACTTCAACTCTCTACCTCTATAAAAGGACTATTGTTGCTATGGGATCCAGAGAATCCAGTGATTTAATGATTTTATCTATTTACATCTGTAAAGGGACCAGTAGTTTCAGGTGGTTCGAAAAGTCAAGAGATTACTTTAGCAGAGGTCACCTCAGTCCATTTTATTGTCTTTGTGACTCCACCTATTGCCAGAATTTGCCTTGACAAAAGTGTCATCTGTGTTCATCTTCAATAGAATTTCAATCTACAGATATTGCTAAGGTTGCCCTATCAACATCACATCTCATCAACACACTTAGGGGACAACCTCAATAACCTCTTTCAAATATCATGGTGGATTTTTTTCTGGAATGTATACATGAATTAATGTTATGAAAAAATGTTTGCACAACTCTTAAAACTCTTACTGTGTTATAGATATGGGGTATATCCGGGGGTATGTGGGAATGTGGGAAATATGTGGGGGGTATGTGGGAATGTGGGAAATATGTGGGGGGTATATGGGAATGTGGGAAATATGTGGGGGGTATATGGGAATGTGGGAAATATGTGGGGGGTATGTGGGAATGTGGGGGTATGTGGGAATGTGGGAAATATGTGGGGTATATTTGGGAATGTGGGAAATATGTGGGAAATATGTAGGGAATAGGTCGGGGATATGTGGGAAAAATGTTGGAGATATTAGGGGATTATGTGAGAAATATGTTGGAGATATTTGGGGATTATGTGAGAAATATGTAGAGAATATGTCGAGAGAATGCTAGAAGATCAACAAAAGTAGCATTGCAGTGCAAATAACATCAAATCCAAATTACTAAGGACAGACAAGTCTTGGAAAGAGATAATCATAATCATGTTTACGCTTTCAATTTTCAGTTTCTCCAACATGATCACTAAATAAACACTGATCTGTTTATCCACAGGTGAATGTGTCAATGTTGGTGAGGAACATACTTCAGCTGATTGGTTCCCTTGGTTTCATGTTCTACCTGAATCCCTCGTTAACAGGTGTGCTCTTATCAGTTGTACCTATCGTGTCACTGGGAGCTGTCCAGTATGGTAAGTAAAACCCCCTCGTTAACAGGTGTGCTCACATCAGTTGTACCTATCGTGTCACTGGGAGCTGTCCAGTATGGTAAGTAAAACCCCCTCGTTAACAGGTGTGCTCGCATCAGTTGTACCTGTCATGACTATTGGACAGTTAGCTATGTAGAGTGATATGATAGAATGTTTATAAGGTTTTTCACTTAGTTGACATTGTACTGTGTGTAACAGGAAATTAATATGTATTGTACTGTGTGAAACAGGAAGTTAATATATATTGTACTGTGTGAAACAGGAAGTTAATATATATTATACTGTGAGTAACAGGAAGTTAATATATATTGTACTGTGTGTAACAGGAAATTAATATATATTGTACTGTGTGAAACAGGAAGTTAATATATATTGTAGTGTGTGAAACAGGAAGTTAATATATATTGTACTGTGTGAAACAGGAAGTTTATATATTTTGTACTGTGAGTAACAGGAAGTTAATATATATTGTACTGTGTTTAACAGGAAATTAATATATATTGTACTGTGTGAAACAGGAAGTTAATATATATTGTACTGTGTGAAACAGGAAGTTAATATATATTGTACTGTGTGTAACAGGAAGTTAATATATATTGTACTTTGTGAAACAGGAAGTTTATATATATTGTACTGTGTGTAACAAGAAGTTAATATATATTGTACTGTGAGTAACAGGAAGTTAATATATATTGAACTTTGTGAAACAGGAAGTTTATATATATTGTACTGTGTGTAACAAGAAGTTAATATATATTGTACTGTGTGTAACAGGAAGTTAATATATATTGTACTGTGTGAAACTGGAAGTTAATATATATTGTACTGTGTGAAACAGGAAGTTAATTTATATTGTACTGTATGTAACAGGAAGTTAATATATATTGTACTGTGTGTAACAGGAAGTTAATTTATATTGTACTGTGTGTAACAGGAAGTTAATATATATTGTACTGTGTGAAACAGGAAGTTAATATATATTGTACTGTGTGTAACAGGAAGTTAATACATATTGTACTGTGTGTAACAGGAAGTTAATATATATTGTACTGTGTGTAACAGGAAGTTAATATATATTGTACTGTGTGTAACAGGAAGTTAATACATATTGTACTGTGTGTAACAGGAAGTTAATATATATTGTACTGTGTGTAACAGGAAAGTCATTGAAAAACCTCTGGAATACATAGTTTATTATAGTGGTGTTCTGTGTTTAATAGGAAAGAGTTTATGAGAATGATATTCCATGTGTAACAGGAAAGCTATTGAAAAACCTTCGGAAGAAGTTCCAAGACAAGTTAGCTGATGCTGGAACCATGGCAGAGGAGAGTTTATCCAGTATACGCACTGTACGAACATTTTCAGCCGAAGGAAAGGCTGGACACTTGTATGGAGTTGAGATAGATGGGAGTTACAACATTGGAAAAAAACTGGCGTTTATCACAGGTTAGGTTATTAATATATTCATATAAATGTAAAGTCTTTAATGGTAGAATAACTTGTACATATCACCGTGTGGTAACTGAGTATTTTTCTCTCACTTTGGACCAAATGTTTGGTAATACATATTTGGTAATAACCAACCTCATAATAGCAAATTGAAATACCAAATGTAACTGTATTTGGAAAGATTAGTAGAGCTTGATCTAAAATCACAGAACAAGGCAAACAGCCTTGTTTGATATCTATTGTTAAGTTGAGGAGGTATGTAAGCTACAATGATCAAACACTGCTTCACACCGCTTTTCATTGTGACAACACCAGCTGTAGTATATTTCCGTAACAGGGGCAGGATATACTGAAATCAGATTGTCCATCCATCTGTAATAATAATGATAATAATAAATTTATTCAGGAAAGATTTGCACAAATGTATACAAAGCATGATAAATAAAATACATGTTACATAGTACATAAGGTGAAAAATTGACATAAATAAAACATGCAACACCGGAACATAAAATCACAATAAAGACAGCTGATATATGTTAAACAAATCTATCCAAGGATAGCCCAAAAGGGGTAATAATATACGCTTATTTCTGTTGGGGTCCTTCAAAATATGTCTCTGTAACAGGGGCAGGATATAATGAAAACAGATTGTCCGTCCATCTGTAGTATATCTCTGTAACAGGGACAGGATATAATGAAAACAGATTGTCCGTCCATCTGTAGTATATCTCTGTAACAGGGACAGGATATAATGAAAACAGATTGTCCGTCCATCTGTAGTATATCTCTGTAACAGGGACAGGATATAATGAAAACAGATTGTCCGTCCATCTGTAGTATATCTCTGTAACAGGGACAGGATATACTGAAATCAGATTGTCTGTCCATCTGACTGTGTACAAGATATTCTCCGGACCATTCCTCCTACAGTTTACTTCGTGAAGCTCTGGATGTAGTCATCCTATATCTCATGCTGCCCTGTGTTAGGTTTTCTAGTCTCACCAGGTCCCGTATTGATGTAATGTGATCTCAGGATTGAAATGGTGTGATATACAAATGTATTTCTGATGATCAGAGAAAAGAGAAATAATGAACTATGATGGAAAAAATGAGAAATAGTTGAATAAGTTTTTTGTGATTTCAATGCCTAACGTACAAGAAACAGAATCAGCTGTATAGATTTGAGATGACTGGTATCTCGTTCTTGTCTCCAGTAACTTTCAATTCTCAGCCTTAAATGAAATTTTGTTACAGTTAATATCTGCCCAGACTGAGATATATCCATCTCAAACACATATAGTTCAGATATTTTCTGCTAAACCTATATATTCTGTTCCACATGGGAACACTTTCTAGCTCCCTGGATTTCCCCTCGGAATTCCCTGAGAATTTCCAGTGTTTTGCTGCTTTCTGTTTAGATTATGTATGATGATTGATAATTGTGTTATCTCTTGCTATAGGTGGTTTCACAGGCCTGATTGGTACTGTCGCTTACGGTGCTATAACTGTTGTTCTGTGGTACGGAGGAAAGTTGGTGTATGATAATGAACATGGGAAACCGACTGGACTGACTCCTGGTGTCCTCACCTGTAAGTAGGGGCAGATAACTCAATCATAGTTTGGTTATTCCTGTCACTTCAAAACAGGCTTTATCTTCATGAAATATTTCTGTTTTTTTTTCTTTTCAGCATTTTTACTGTACACACTGCAGGTGGCTTTGGCTTTTACTTTTACAACAGCTCTCTACGGAGAATTCATGCAGGTAAACTTTTACTTTAACATTTCTTACAATTCCTTCAAAGAAATTATGATCTTTGTACTTACAGATAAGCACAAGCAGTCCTAATGACCTTTCACTCAACTATTCCACCTTTGTTCACCTACACCTTTGATATATTGCCTTTCAGTTGAATGTCCTATACCTCATACTAAGCCGTCATTAAGAACTTTCCCAACAGAGACAAAGTGACAAGTTAGATATTTATGCAACATTTTTGTCCTGCAGGCTGTTGGAGCATCTATCCGAGTATTTGAGTTACTAGACAGACAGACTAAAGTCTCCAATGAAAACGGCGTTGTTCTTGGATTTATAGATGGCAGTAAGTTGAGGTCACTTCTATCACCTGGAACTAAAAAAAAAATGTGTTTTTATTACCCAATATCTGGTTGTGTTGAACCCAAATTCTCATTTACTAATATAGGCCAGAAGAGGTTTGAAACCTTCAGATATGATATCAGAATTTGTCATTAGCAATTCTGAATCTTGTGAGGCTGATGTGTTTCAAAAGCTATCAAGGGATGGAAATATTTTGCAAATGTATTTGTGGAAAAGGCTCTTTCTTTGTGATGGAAAAGATTTGGTTATGTGTAACTAAAGGAGGGGATACATAAAGACATTCTGCGTGTCTATACGTTCAACATATCTCTTAATCATATTTAGTTCATATTCACCCTATTGCTTCACCTACCAAGATGTAGAATTATTTTTAGCAGTCAAAGTTAAAGGTCAAAGGCCAATACTGACTAGGTCTGGATGCTGTATGGTCCATCAAGCATCTGGTGCCTTGTTCATTTTCCTTATCACTCATCTTCATAGTGAACATTGAAAATCAGTGACTGTTGTATATGTTTTTCTTTCAAATTACAGAAGTGGAGTTTGACAATGTCAAGTTTACATATCCATCACGACCAGAAACAGAAGTTCTTAAGGTTGGTATCTACTTTTGTACATATGTAAGTAAATGTCCTTTGTAGAACCTGTCTTATCAAGGCCCTGTCTTATCCAAATCAAATGGTGTCTTATCATACCCCCCTGAAGTTTTGGATGGGGGGAGGTATATTTGCATCACTCTGTGTGGTCTGAACATCCAACCGTCTGTCTGTCCAGTGTATCTGTTATGCATCGTTCTGAAAAGAACAGGCAGCCATTATGGACTTTGGCACTATTTCTACACAACTGCGTGATGGAGCTTTCTCAAATTTCATATGTAGGGTTCCCTAGGCACCTAGTTGTGCATTGTACCTTTATAAGAATCATCACATAAAGAATGATCATTAATCTGTCGATGATGGACGAGATATCTTGTTTCAGTTCATTTACCTGCTAAATGAACATGTATTTCTACGTGATGCATTTATTGTTTAAAGTTTCATTAGAATGAAACTATAGGCCTTTGACTGTGCATAAATCCCTCTGAGTCTGGATAGCATTACCATTTTATATTCAATATACTGCCTCCCTTCAGTAGATACAATGTTTTATTACCCACCACCCCAACCCTACAACCAGAATAGGTATACTGGAATCAGATTAGTCTATCCATTTTACGTACACACAACATTGTACCAACTACTCCTCCTAAACAACTTAAGTGATTTCAACAATAGTCCTTGGCTATAATCCTGACACATGCAGCTTTCGAAATGAGTTATCTCCCCTTTTTTAGAAACTTACGTCCCTTTTGGAACTCAAGAATATACCAGGAGGGTGAGGGGGGGGGAGTAATGAGTTGACCCCAGACAACAGTTCTAGTTAAGATCCTCTCTAATCCATATCCCCTCTTATCTAGATCAGCTGACATTTCTGTAAACCAGTCAGATCTACCAACCCCTATACAACAGACACCTCTGTAAACAGGTCAGATCTACCAACCCCTATACAACAGACACCTCTGTAAACCAGTCAGATCTACCAACCCCTATACAACAGACACCTCTGTAAACCAGTCAGATCTACCAACCCCTATACAACAGACACCTCTGTAAACCAGTCAGGTCTACCAACCTCTATACAACAGACACCTCTGTAAACCAGTCAGATCTACCAACCCCTATACAACAGACACCTCTGTAAACCAGTCAGATCTACCAACCCCTATACAACAGACACCTCTGTAAACCGGTCAGGTCTACCAACCCCTACACAACAGACACCTCTGTAAACCAGTCAGATCTACCAACCCCTATACAACAGACACCTCTGTAAACAGGTCAGATCTACCAACCCCTATACAACAGACACCTCTGTAAACCAGTCAGGTCTACCAACCTCTATACAACAGACACCTCTGTAAACCAGTCAGATCTACCAACCCCTATACAACAGACACCTCTGTAAACAGGTCAGATCTACCAACCTCTATACACCGGACACCTCTGTAAACAGGTCAGATCTACCAACCCCTGTACAACAGACACCTCTGTAAACAGGTCAGATCTACCAACCCCTATACAACAGAACCCTCTGTAAACCAGTCAGGTCTACCAACCTCTATACAACAGACACCTCTGTAAACCAGTCAGATCTACCAACCCCTATACAACAGATACCTCTGTAAACGGGTCAGATCTACCAACACCTATAAAAAAGACAACTCTGTAAACAGGTCAGATCTACCAACCCCTATACAACAGAACCCTCTGTAAACCAGTCAGATCTACCAACCCCTATAAAACAGAAACCTCTGTTAACCAGTCAGATCTACCAACCCCTATACAACAGACACCTCTGTAAACCAGTCAGATCTACCAACCCATATACAACAGACACCTCTGTAAACAGGTCAGATCTACCAACCCCTATACAACAGACACCTCTGTAAACCAGTCAGATCTACCAACCCCTATAAAACAGACACCTCTGTAAACCAGTCAGATCTACCAACCCCTATACAACAGACACCTCTGTTAACCGGTCATATCTACCAACCCCTATTAAAAAGACACCTCTGTAAACCGGTCAGATCTACCAACCCCTATACAACAGACACCTCTGTAAACCAGTCAGATCTACCAACCCCTATAAAACAGACACCTCTGTAAACCAGTCAGGTCTACCAACCCCTATACAACAGACACCTCTGTAAACCAGTCAGGTCTACCAACCCCTATAAAACAGACACCTCTGTAAACCAGTCAGATCTACCAACCCCTATACAACAGACACCTCTGTAAATCGACAATGTTAGATGTATACATGTTTTGATTTAGACTGACACCTTCTTTTTTTGCTTTTTGTTTTTTTACAAATGATCATCAAATGCTTATTCTATCATATTACTTGTTGGCAGGGTATATCTTTCACTTTGGAGCCTGGTAAGGTACTGGCACTCGTGGGGCCCTCTGGTGGTGGAAAATCGACCATCGTCAATCTAATAGAAAGATTATACGATCCCAATTCAGGAGTGGTATATTTAGGTTTGTTGAAGACTTAAAATATAGAATTGAATTTTTGATTAATTTCCCAATAGATGTAGTTTAAGTTAATTTCTTAACAATAATTTTAACATTTTTATTACTGTTTGCAAAGATGTTGTACATGTACAGGGTGTTCCAATAACAGTTTTAAATGTTGGTTTTATATCAATATTTTGTAACTGACATACTTATGTCAAATCAGTTGATAATTAGACAGTTACACAGTAAGACAGTTACACAGCAAGACAGTTGAACAGCAAAATAGTTGTACAGCAAGATACACAGTAAGACAGTTGTACAGTGAGATACACAGCTAGATAGTTGTACAGCAAGATAGTTGTACAGTAAGATACACAACAAGACAGTTATACAGCAAGATAGTTGTACAGCAAGACAGTTGTACAGTAAAATAGTTGTACAGTAAGATACACAGCAAGACAGTTGTGCAGTAAGACAGTTGTACAGAAAGATAGTTGTACAGTAAGATACACAGCTAGACAGTTGTACAGCAAGACAGTTGTACAGAAAGATAGTTGTACAGTAAGATACACAGCAAGACAGTTGTACAGTAAGATACACAGCAAGACAGTTGTACAGCAAGATAGTTGTACAGTAAGATACACAGTAAGACAGTTGTACAGCAAGATAGTTGTACAGAAAGATAGTTGTACAGTAAGATACACAGCAAGACAGTTGTACAGCAAGATGCACAGCAAGACAGTTGTACAGCAAGATAGTTGTTCAGTAAGATACACAGCAAGACAGTTGTACAGCAAGATACACAGCAAGATAGTTGTTCAGTACGATACACAGCAAGACAGTTGTACAGTAAGATACACAGCAAGACAGTTGTACAGCAAGACAGTTGTACAGTAAGACAGTTGAACAGCAAGATAGTTGTACAGTAAGATACAAGTAAGACAGTTACACAGCAAGACAGTTGAACAGCAAAATAGTTGTACAGCAAGACAGTTGTACAGCAAGATGCACAGTAAGACAGTTGTACAGTGAGATACACAGCTAGATAGTTGTACAGTAAGATACACAGCTAGACAGTTGTACAGCAAGACAGTTGTACAGAAAGATAGTTGTACAGTAAGATACACAGTAAGACAGTTGTACAGCAAGATAGTTGTACAGAAAGATAGTTGTACAGTAAGACAGTTGTACAGAAAGATAGTTGTACAGTAAGATACACAGCAAGACAGTTGTACAGTAAGATACACAGCTAGACAGTTGTACAGCAAGACAGTTGTACTGCAAGATAGTTGTACAGCAAGATAATTGTTGTACAGTAAGATAAACTGGAAAAAAAACTGAACAACATGTGCTATTATGTCTCTTGTTGTCTTTTAGCATTTATCCAGTGATAAGCCCATGCCTGGTAATAAGCCCACCTGTATATATATTTATTGCCAGGTCAGCAGAAATGACAACATATGCTATATCATTGTCCTGTGATAAGTCCACCCCTTTACAATGAGTGAGATTTTTCTTGTACTGGCTCTAAGCTTATTGCATTTAGTAAGTGGAAATGGTTTCACCTTTGATGAAGTGTTATAACCCTAAATAAACATTTATTATCCAGGAGGCAACAACCTGCGTGAACTGGAACCTCGTTGGTTTCGCCAGAAAATCTCAATGGTTAGTCAGGAACCCACATTGTTTGCATGCAGCATTAAAGAAAACATAGCCTATGGAAAGACTGCAACAGACGAAGAGGTCAGTAAGTGCTAGGGACTTCATTTACTGTTAAAAATATAACCTTTTCTTGATGTTTAACTCAAGGTTTTGGAGTTCTAGTTAAGTTAACTGTAACACCTTTACTTGAAGTTTAACTCAAGGTTTCAGGAGTTCTAGTTAAGTTAACTGTAACACCTTTACTTGATGTTTAACTCAAGGTTTTGGAGTTCTAGTTAAGTTAACTGTAACACCTTTACTTGATGTTTAATGCAAGGTTTCAGGAGTTCTACTTAAGTTAACTGTAACACCTTTACTTGAAGTTTAACTCAAGGTTTTGGAGTTCTAGTTAAGTTAACTGTAACACCTTTACTTGATGTTTAACGCAAGGTTTCAGGAGTTCTAGTTAAGTTAACTGTAACACCTTTACTTGATGTTTAACTCAAGGTTTCAGGAGTTCTAGTTAAGTTAACTGTAACACCTTTACTTGATGTTTAACGCAAGGTTTCAGGAGTTCTAGTTAAGTTAACTGTAACACCTTTACTTGATGTTTAACGCAAGGTTTCAGGAGTTCTAGTTAAGTTAACTATGTTATGTGTTGTATGCTGATACAGAGGATTATAATACTCTGGACGAGTTCAAGGTTAATGTAACTGCCACTTTTTAAGTCATCTGACCCGGAGGGTCATGATGACCTTTAGCCATAGTGCTACATCTGTCGTCGTCTGGCGTGCCTAAACTTTTGACATTTTAAACTTATTCTCCAGTTCCAAGTTGACCTAGTGTTGTTATTTTTCAGGTCAATCTAAGATCCAAGATGGCCACCATGGCCGTGATAGTCACCATCTTTTTAAACTTCTTCTCTAGTGTCACTGATGCCACTGAGCCTAAAATGCTTTTGCTGTCTCGCATTTACATAGCAGCCAGCTGTGGCAGCCATTTTGTAACATGGAGTGACAAAGATTCAGGCCACAGATCTTTGTAAACATCATTGTGAAAACACAATTATTTCTGAAGTTTTTGAGGCAGACAGAAGGTCAGGGCCCCAAATGTTACTCCTCCTTAAATGTCATTGGGTAGGACACATTTCTAATATATAGGCAGGATTAACCCGTTTTGACAAAAGGGCTGTGCCTTCAGAAAGGAAAGTGACTCTGATTTAGGGTTGAATGCTGTCTGAAAAACTTTACTGTTGAAAGATATGTAACACTTGTTACAGTTACCTACTCCTAACCAAAACTACCATCTGCATCATCGAAAATAGCTTCTTAGTAAGATTTCATTCAAAGTAAAATAAATACTGCTTCTCCTTGCTTGTAGTTAAATGTCTTAGGCATCTTGTTTTTATTCAGTTTTGTTCAATGTACAAATACATTGAGACTGAATATTATTACTGTCAGAAACATTTCCTAGTCTTGGTAAAAATCCTAGTTTGTCATTATGATGGAACTGTTAGAAACATATCCTAGTCTTGGTAAAATACTAGTTTGTCATTATGATGGAATGTCAAAAATATCTCAAATTCTGTACCACTTTGGCATCCTGTTGTTTGGGTTTGTTATTGTCTCAGATATCGGTGATTACTGGACACAGCTAGCAGTGTTATAAATTTGCTTCCGTAGCATGGGAGAGTTTAATTACTGATATTACAGACTTTGAAGAATTGATATTAAACTTCAGCATTAGATCTTCTTAAATAATTTGTATTTTCAACTTTCAAAATAATTTGGAAAGTAGCCCCAAATATTCTGAAGAATGATCAATCAACCATGTCTTGAATGCTTTCACAGAACTAAAAACTAATTACAGATTGAAGAGGCAGCAAAGCAGGCAAATGCTCATGGGTTTATCTGTGAGTTTGAGAAAGGTTACGAGACACTTGTTGGTGAGAGGGGCATTCGTCTGTCTGGGGGACAGAAACAACGCATAGCCATCGCCCGTGCCCTGATAATGGACCCAGTACTTCTTCTACTGGACGAGGTTTGTTTTTTCTAATTTAGTGTATTTCATATGTATAATTGGTACAATATGATTTTTAAATGTAACATAATGCTTGATTTTTGTACCTACTATGAGTTTTTCCGTTAGATTTGAAGGTAATTACTAAATCGGGTGTGCCGTTTCCACCTATGGAGGTTTAGGTGGAGTTGGTTACAGTTGAATGAAAATCTTGTACAAAGTGACAGATTTCCACAGCATTTTAATTTGGTGTTCGACTTCAGTACTTCAGGGAGTACAAATATACTTACTTTGAATTCCAGTGAAAAATCCCTATTTAGGTGGAGTTTTTGCACTTTGCACTTAGCATATTGTGCAAGGTACCAGCTTTCACATAGTCCTGGTATATTGGAAAGGAACATTTCTGTGGCTTTTGAAAATATGCATTCTTCATTTTCAAAAAATGATTTCCAATTAATCTGGAAATTATTTTATAGGTTTACTGCTATTATGTGATGGGACCCAGTCCAGTGAACTTTTATTTTTTGAAATCTTGAAACGAACTTTTGAAGTTTACTTCCTGTGTCAAATAATTCTTACAATAGATTCAAGCTAGGGGAATGACACTATCAAGTTTGCAATAAAAACATGTATTGAGTATTTCACAGACTTCGGGTAAATGTTTTCGTTTGTTTTCTAACAGGCTACCAGTGCGTTAGATGCCGAAAGTGAGCATCTTGTCCAAGAAGCAGTAGAAAGAGCCATGAAGGGTCGTACTGTCATTGTGATCGCACATAGATTGTCCACAGTTAGAAATGCTTCACAGGTAAATCAACACAGACCTATCCTACAGTTCTTTGGAAAAACCTTACCAGCAATTCTCTTAACCGATCTCCACTACAGCTCTTTCCAATAACCTCACCAACAGCTCTCTCCGCTGAAAACCCCTACATTTCTCTTCAGAACGTTCACCTACATTTCTGTCTGCAGATCCCAACTACAGTTCTTTCCAGAGACTTCAACTAGAGTTCTCTCTGCAGAACTCAACTACAGTTCTTTCCATAGACAGCAACTAGAGTTCTCTCTGCAGAACTCAACTACAGTTCTTTCCATAGACAGCAACTAGAGTTCTCTCTGCAGAACTCAACTACAGTTCTTTCAAGAGACTTCAACTAGAATTCTCTCTGCAGAACTCAACTACAGTTCTTTCCATAGACAGCAACTAGAGTTCTCTCTGCAGAACTCAACTACAGTTCTTTCATAGACAGCAACTAGACTCTGCAACTAGACAGTTCTTTCAAGAGACTCTGCAGAACTCAACTACAGTTCTTTCCATAGACAGCAACTAGAGTTCTCTCTGCAGAACTCAACTACAGTTCTTTCCATAGACTTCAACTAGAGTTCTCTCTGCAGAACTCAACTACAGTTCTTTCCATAGACAGCAACTAGAGTTCTCTCTGCAGAACTCAACTACAGTTCTTTCCATAGACAGCAAGTTCTCTCTAGAACTCAACTACAGTTCTTTCTCTCTGAGTTCTCTCAAGAACTCAACTACAGTTCTTTTAGACCAACTAGAGTTCTCTCTGCAGAACTCAACTAGAGTTCTCTCTGCAGAACTCAACTACAGTTCTTTCCATAGACCTCACCTGCACTTCTCTACACAAACAACTCCTATTTTACATACAACATCCATTAACATTTGGCACAGACTCTTCACAATGATGAAAATGTCCAATATCAAAATGCTGTGTGCGGTATAATACTTGTTTCCTGTGTAGCTATACATGTATGTTAACTAATAGTAAATATTCTAGATAGTTAAAGGCTTACCTACAAATAAAGTGTCTCATAAAGTGCCCCAAAATATTTAGTTATAATATGAAGGGCCAGCTTTTTAGGCAAGTGTTTCCCAAATAAATGAAGAAATTAAATGTATGTAAAAAATTGAAATATTGTCCTAAACATGATATATATTTTGTGTTAATACATTTCATAATGTTTCAACACGGATGGTATTATGAGCATTGTCTAACCATTAACAAATGAAAATTCTAGTCATGAGTATATCATTGTCACCAAGTTGATCTGATGAGATACACTATGTACAAGTAGAATGTCACAAATACACCCCTTTGCATAAAAGCTGTTGGATTTTAAACATCACTCAATAATACCAACGAAATGGGAATGCTCCGTAAAGGCCTGTGTATCAATAGGAATAACCACGAAACAGCTGGTAGTTGTAAATCATTTTCTGGTTAAATTATTGATAAGGATTCTTTGTCGTTGTCTTCAAGTAGAATGGAATCAGGACAGCTAATGCCTCAACATTCTGAGCAGCTAGTAGGGCAGACAAGTCAATTACACTGAATGATTTTCAGCAACTATTGGGGGGCAGGGGGCAGAGGGCAGCCCATCACAGTCATCCGGCTTCTGAGGACATTGTCCCTGTATCCATTCTTGTACTTGTAAATATACTCCTTTGTATGGAAGGAGGAAGTAAGTCAAGTCAGAACAAGCACAAGCAAACTGATGAGAACCAAACAGAGCTTACTTAATATTGCACTAGAATATTTATCGATGAATTCCTGATGACACCAACATAGATTTCAAAACTGAATCATGAATATATTAATGTTTCAAATTGTTCACACAAAATCCTAGACAGAACTGTAAATATGACATTAAGATATCCTATATCCAAGTATTTCATGTTGTCTATAATTTACGTATAATTGTTTGTCCATATTTTCAGGTAATTGTAATTGACAAAGGCGTTGTAGCTGAGAGTGGGATGCATGACCAACTTATCGCTAAAGATGGAGTATACAAACGTCTCGTCCTACGTCAACTGATGGCCGGCACAGCCTCGATGAATGGGCTGCCCACAGAGGAAGATGAAACAAATGGCAAAACATCAGCTATTTTTACTGTTGGAGAGAATGACGCAACACCTCAACAGTAGCACCAGGCATTTTTAAACCTTAGTTTGATCATACTGATGTTTTGTTTTATTGAATTGTAACTGTCAAACAGTTATTTATTTTACTGTGATAATAAATGTTGCATATGCCCTGATAGCAGTGTTACTAGATACAAAAAACACAAAACAAGTGCTCATTTTTTATGCAAAATCTTTTACTCATTTTTTTTTTCTTTGCAGTGTTTTTTTTTTCAAAACTGTGCTTCAGCTATAGTTTAGTGCACAGGTGACAATATTCGTCAAAGAATGTAAAATAACTTTTTTCAAAAGAGAGCACATATCTTTGTTGATATCTAAGATCTCTTGACCAACACAGTATAGACGTTAGCCAGTCAGTAGCCTTCAAACATAATTATGTGTACATACCGTGTCATTCTGTCTGGGGTGAATACTATTCACTTAATACATTATCTGGCTGTGTGTACATACCGTGTCATTCTGTCTGGGGTGAATACTATTCACTTAATACATTATCTGGCTGTGTGTATATACCGTGTCATTCTGTCTGGGGTGAATACTATTCACTTAATACATTATCTGGCTGTGTGTACATACCGTGTCATTCTGTCTGGGGTGAATACTATTCACTTAATACATTATCTGGCTGTGTGTACATACCGTGTCATTCTGTCTGGGGTGAATACTATTCACTTAATACATTATCTGGCTGTGTGTACATACCGTGTCATTCTGTCTGGGGTGAATACTATTCACTTAATACATTATCTGGCTGTGTGTACATACCGTGTCATTCTGTCTGGGGTGAATACTATTCACTTAATACATTATCTGGCTGTGTGTACATACCGTGTCATTCTGTCTGGGGTGAATACTATTCACTTAATACATTATCTGGCTGTGTGTACATACCATGTCATTCTGTCTGGGGTGAATATTATTCATATTATGACCCGAAAAGTCATGATGACCTACAGTCATTGTGCTTCGTCCATCGTCATCCCTCTTGCGCTGTGCACCGTGGGCGATGTCCAAAGTGTTATTTTTTGACATTTTCAAAACTTTGATACGGCAGCTAGAGAGGTCATTTTGTAACGTGATTGCTCAATCATGTTTTCCTGTGCAACACCTACTTCAAATTTCTTTTCAAGTTTCACCAGTTGGATTGAGCTCCAATTTCACTGTCAAAAAAAATGGTAACACTTGTCACAGCTACCTACTCCTGGCCAAAACTATTATCTTTATCATAGAAAACTGCTTCTCAGTAAGATTTCATTCAAAGTAGAAAAAAGATTAAGTCTTCTCTCTGCTGACAGTTTTGTAGTCAGAAGACTTTCTTTCAATGTCACAAGGGTAAAATATGTTAAAATGTTTGAACAACTTCTTCTCAATAACCAAATGGCAAAGAATGCTGATATTGTGCCTGTAGCATGATAGAATGAAGGGCTACCAAGTTTGTTAATAGGAATGATCTTGACTTACTTTCATTCAAAGTCACAGGATTCAAATATGGTAAAATGTTTACACAATTTCTTTTCAATAACTAAAAGGCCCAGGGTGCTGATATTGTGCCCGTAGCATGATGGGATAAAGGGCTACCAAATTTGTTGATATGAATGACTATGACCCGCTTTGAAGGTCACAGGGGTTAAATCTGTTAAAATGTTCAAATTACTTTTCTCAATAAACTATAGGCCCAGTGTGCTGATATTGGGCTTGTAGCATGCTTGGATGAAGAGCTACCAAGTTTTATTATATGATTGACCTTGACCTATTTTCGAGGTCAAAGTTGTCAAATATGTCAAAATCTTTAAATAACTTCTTCTCAATTACTTAAAGTGCTATGGTGCTGATAGTGGGCCTGTAGCATATGTAAACAACTCCTTCTCAATAACCAAAAGGCCAAGGGTCTTGATATTAGGGTCAGTAGCATGTTTTTTTCAACGAGCAGTATGTCCGGAGTAATGACATTTGTGTAGTACATGTATAAAGAATATGATTTCAAGTTTGCAGAAAACGTCTTTATAAGCCAACCAATGTCTTCGATGTAAGCTGTAGTGTTGTTGAGTGATTTATTTTAGGCCTATTTGGCCTTTTTCATATACATGTATAGGTATTTAAAGTCATTTGACTCTTAAGGCCTGTGGGCCTCTTGTTATATTTTATATATGTTTGTGTGTATATGGTTGTGAAATGATGTTTTTCCTCACTTTATAGTTACACAGCAGCACATGATTTAGAGATATCAAGAAGTTGACAGGTAATGTTAAAAAAACACAAAAAGAACTATCAACAACTGCTTATTAACAGAGTGTATTGATTTTACAAACAAGTGTTACAATGGCTGTTAACCTGCATGAAAACAACCTTATGTTGAAAATGGCAGACAGAGAGAGAGAAAAAATGATACTCCATTGTGAAGAGGCAATCTAAAAAACAAAGCACCACAACCAGAGACATGTGAAATTCTTCTAGAAATACCTTTTATCAAATTTTTAGGAATATTGCGGTGTCAGGCATCTGTCTGGTGTCCGGTGTCTGTCAACTTTTGATATATATTGCAATTTTTCAAGGACGACTAAGCAGATTTTAATCAAATTTGGTCTGAAGCATCTTTGGGGAATGGGGAACAAATTTTTGGTAATTGGTAAGCCCCAATAGAGAAAATCTGTCTGTCTTTTTTTTTTTTTTTTTATAAATCTATCCTGTTCTTTAGAAATTGCAGGATATTGTCCAAAATTGTTCTGAAGCATGCTTAGATGAAGTGAAATCAGTTTTGTATAAATGGTGGGTCTCATCCCCATGGGGCTAGAGGGACTGGGTCCAATAAAAGAAATCTATTGATTTCTGTAAAATGTAACTTTTCTTTAGAAACTGCAGGAAATTGTCCATATCTGGTCTGAAGCATGCTTGGGTGGAGGTAAATCTGGGGTCAGATAGATCGGGGCCCGACCGGGAGAATCTAACCCCCAAGTAGATTTAGTTCATTTTCACATCATTCCTTTGCACCATCAACAATGCATTTGAATTTCTGGTTCTTTGAAGCAATTGTGAATAAATACAGCATCGCTGTGCATCAAGAGATAAACACAATCATAACTGATAATTTGTCCTGGAGTCTGGTCCCACCTCAGGACAGATTACATATTAGAAGTGATTGAAGTTACCATCCCATAACTTAATAACATTGCTGGACAGACAAGAGATTAACAACTGATCTCTGTCCCCACCCCTAGGGAATTTGAAGCTGTATCTGTGGGGCGAGGCTCATCAGGGGAAATGTATTCCTTCTAAAGAAATGTAATGTTTTGTATTATCGACTTAAATAGCCAGGTGAGCAATTCAGGCCATCTGGGCCTCTTGTTTAAAAAAGTGATATAGGTAAATATATAGGTAATGAGAACCAATACATTTATAATCTTTTGAATTTGGTTAATACTTGGTTTTACGATTTTATCTTTAGAAAAAACATTATTCTCCAACATTCATGATTGTCCTTGGGTGAATTTTTTTCAACTTGTAGGACAATAAATCTTTTTTGCCAAGGTACATGAAGATAGCATTGTGATGTTGAAATACTACTTTAGTATAGTGTTTGGAAATGCTATAAAGAATCCTAATTGAGTTGAACAGTTGATTTCTGGTATTGAAAGACATAAACAGTATAGTATTCTTGCCTATCAACATGAGTGCCATGCTGAGAAACTTTGTTGAGAATCTGTGTGTTGTTGTCAGATGTGAGCATTATTTCTACTGTGTTTAGTCTGTGATACATTAAAGGTTAGAAAATAGGTTTTAATGAATCCAATGATACTAAGTTATATCAAATCAATATAAAATTCAGTCGTTCGTACAAGTACAGAGCTCAGATTATCATATCACAAAATGGTTGTTTTTAGGAATATACCTGATGTGTTTTTTGAGCCCACTATCACCAGTAGGTCAGAAGTTTGTAGCCCTTTGGTCCATCTGTGAACAACTTTTGTTATCACAATCTCTTTTGTGACATTCTGGATGGATCTTTCTCAAATTAGATTTGTACGTCCCTAGTTGTGCCCGTTTGATTTTGAGACCAATCTTTAAAATAAGGGCCGTCAGACAGCCATCTTGGATTTTGATTATAACAGTTTTTATGGCTGATACTTGTTCCCTCATTTGGGACTGATCAGAAATCAAAATGGCGGACAGGCAAATTCTATATAATTAACAACCAAAGACACAAACGGTAAAAATTATACTGCAAATGCAGTTAAATGTGATTTTTTTTTTAGTTTCTTGATATTGAATGGGCCAAAAAATCTCCCCAGTCTAATTTTGATCTTCAAGGAACTTTTCCAGCTACAATATAAGTAAGAAGTTCATCAACCAAAAGTCTGCAACAAATTGTTTGGCTTTTAATTTTAGGTTAAATCCTAAAATGGCCGGACTATATGTAAGTTTGATTCCGTAGATCTCCAGACATGTAAGTAACAGTCACCATGTCTGTTGTTGTCATTAATCAGAGATGAAAATCCAAATCAGAGGTATTATCTGTAGTACATCATCTTCCTTTAGAAGTTTTAAATTATTACATCTATACCAGAGGGACACGCTAGTCAATGTACATCTATCATTATCATGTGTTTTACACATAACCAGTCCCTGTAGTCTACCTCAGATTGTGAGATCAAGGGATATTGTGTGTTTTCCTTCATTTTAACTGTCTTAAACCTAATATATACATCTAAATATTTAGATACTGTGATAAACAAATGATTACCTAAAGTGTTGTTTATATGTTTGTCTTGTCCAGTTCAAACATTAAATGTTCTTTACTGTGGTCTATGTTTTCAGTGTTTTATTTTCATAGAACCTTCCTTCGATTCATCTATGTGTTGTGTTTTGTTTCAAAATTTTGTCCACCTTTTGATTATATCTGTACAAACAAAATTCTTATTAAAGAGGTGCTAAACATCGAGGAAACGCCTCCTCTATATTGCTGAAAACTTCAATTTAAATCCTGATCAGTCCAGGTAAGTAATATCATGTTCTCAAGTAAACATGTTATAAAAGCAGGCATGTGGCTGTCTGAAAAAGGAAAATTCACGTATAAAAGTTTTATATCTTATTAATTAAATCTTATATCTGATTAAGTAATATATATAGATTACTTAACTCTTATAAAGGAAAAGGAATTAGGTATCTAATAAACAGTCAATATTCTAGATAAAATATAGGATAAATTAATAACATAGCCGGTATTCTATTTAAAATATAGAATAAATTAATAACATAGCCGGTATTCTAGAGAAAATATAGGATAAATTTATAACAGCCAATATTCTAGATGAAATATAGGATAAATTTATAACATAGCCGGCTAAAAAAATATATGGGACAAATTGCATATTTCATTTAATGAAAGACTTGCACACAAACATATTTCACAAACACTGATGAGAGTTCAGATCTGTCTGGTCTTAAATATAAGTTCAAGAACAACGCATTTTGCCGTATATATGATTATGTATTGTCAACACACATGATGTGCACGTTCTATGTGTTAAATATAACAATTATTTCCTAAATAGCTGTTACTTAAAATCACGTCCGGTTTCTGTGATACTCACCGGAGAGCGGCGCGTGACAATTATGCGCGTCTCAGCTGAAGACTGCAGGTCAGCTTTAATTTACAGCGTAAAACGGGGGAAATTGTTTCGAAAGATATTGTTAATTGCATGTGTTCAATAGTAATTCTGGGGTAACAAAGGAAATGTAAATAATACTATTTCGAAGCAGCAAGCAGAAGGAAAACTTTAAAGCTGAGAGAAAACTAATTAAACATCCGACTTTTCTTACAAGGTCCTTACGATACCGTTATTAACCATATTGTCATTTTAATCACATTTTAAACATATTATTATTAAAGAAAGATTTATAGATTCATGATAAACATGTGAAAGTGATGAACAACCTTGTTACACCAACGTCCCTTTGTATTATTTTTTGTCTAACGTAATATGTTTATTTAACGTCATCAGGCTATGTGTACCTATGTCCATTTTGTATGCAAATGAGATTTCAAGCCCCGCCCACTTTGAAGGTTGTCAGACTTGCCGAACCAGTTTTCACACAGGTAAGCCAGTCTACTGAATGATCTAAAAATAGAACGGTTATTTTTACAACTGGGCTACTACCGTGCAAAACATTGGAAGGGCCACAACGTTGGGTTGGGCTGCTGTTTCTGTGAGCACGAGGGAGAGAAACCTCGGATCCAGGGGCCGAGAATCTGTGAGGATAACTTGTATCCGTGTGGACAACTTTCGGAGGGACAGGGCGAAATATCGCCTTCAGTTGCCTTTTCAACATGAGGTAATGTATGATGTATACAGCTACGCCGGGAGGAGTATAACGATTTGTGAATGTTTTGGAATATATGTATATATATGTTGTTTATATCTAACAATGATCGATTTCCAGGTAAGTGTTTCGTAAAATAATAATTAAAAAAACAAAACTAAAAACCTGCGATATCTTCAAAAAATAATTCCATACAAGCACTAAACTTTTTATTGAGAGATAATTTCTCCTTACCGAATACTGATACCCATACAATCATTTGACACCCTGTTCCATACACCTCCCAACTCCACTATCTTGACAGCCTGTCCCCTACACCTCCCCACCCCTATATCTGGACACCCTGTCCCCTATATCTCCCCACCTCTCTATCTTGACACCCTGTCCCCTATATCTCCCCACCCCTCTATCTTGACACCCTGTCTCCTACACCTCCCCACCCCACTATTGTGACACCCTGTTCCATACACCTCCCAACTCCACTATCTTGACAGCCTGTCTCCTACACCTCCCCACCCCTATATCTGGACACCCTGTCCCCTATATCTCCCCACCCCTCTATCTTGACACCCTGTCCCCTATATCTCCCCACCCCTCTATCTTGACACCCTGTCTCCTACACCTCCCCACCCCACTATTGTGACACCCTGTCCCCTACACCTCCCCACCCTCTATCTTGACACCCTGTCCCCTACACCTCCCCACCCGTCTATCTTGACACCCTGTCCCCTACACTTCCCCACCCCTCCATCTTGACACCCTGTCCCCTACACCTCCCCAACCCTCTGTCTTTACAGCCTGTCCCCTACACCTCCCCACCCCTCTATCAAAACAGCCTGTCCCCTACACCTTCCCACCCCTCTATCTTGACACCCTGTCCCCTACACCTCCCCACCCCTCTATTTTGACAGCCTGTCCCCTACACCTTTCCACCCCACTATCTTGACACCCTGTCCCCTACACCTCCCCATCCGTCTACCTTGACACCCTGTCCCCTACACCTTCCCACCCCTCTATTTTGAAACCCTGTCCCCTACACCTCCCCACCCCTCTATTTTGACACCCTGTCCTTTACACCTACCCAACCCTCTATTTTGACACCCTGACCCCTACACTTCCCCATCCCTCTATCTAGACACCCTGTCCCATACACCTCCCCACCCCTCTATCTAGACACCCTGTCCCCTACAACCCTGTCCCCTATATCTCCCCACCCCTCTATCTTTACAGCCTGTCCCCTACACCTCCCCACCCCTCTATCATGACAGCCTGTCCCCTACACCTTCCCACCCCTCTATCTTGACACCTTGTCCCCTACACCTTCCCACCCCACTATCTTGACACCCTGTCCCCTACACCTCTCCATCCGTCTATCTTGACACCCTGTCCCCTACACCTTCCCACCCCTCTATTTTGAAACCCTGTCCCCTACACCTCCCCACCCCTCTATTTTGACACCCTGTCCTTTACACCTACCCAACCCTCTATTTTGACACCCTGACCCCTACACCTCCCCATCCCTCTATCTAGACACCCTGTCCCATACACCTCCCCACCCCTCTATCTAGACACCCTGTCCCCTACAACTCCCCACCCCTCTATTTTGAAACCTTGTCCCCTACACTCCCCACCCAACAAGGCTCTCTAGGCCTCTTGTTTAGCTAGATCATCAGCTCTTTCATTACCAGGTATATCTACATGTGATGATACAAACTCAAATTTTACCTGTTGTTTTTAAGTTTTTAACTAGATTTAGTATAAAATTATTACGTTTGGTCTTACTTTTTCTAGTTTGTATTTATTGTAACGAGCCCCTACACTACCTCTACCTCTTTATATTAACACAAAAGAGTTCCACAGAGGTGATCTAGTCGTTCATTTACCAACAGTTCATTCAACCTTGACTGCGGAATACACAGCCATGTCAAGGGCACCTCTGTTGCACAGGGGTTTGTCTCTAAAATTTTCTTTCTAAACACCAGTGACTATGAAAATTGCTTGTCTGCAGCATTTTTGCCGATAGATATTTCAAATTTTCAGTCAATCACGTTTCACTTTCAGCCTTTGCATCGATGGTGATTGTGATTCGGAGCACCCATGGATCTCTTGTCTATGTATTTTACTGATATTCCATTGTATAGTTGTTACTGCCATTTTGTTAACCAATGATAGCTAATAGATAATTGTTTGTTCAACTAGTGGTGTCCAGTTGCTGTGTACTCTGGTCTTAGTGGTGACTTTGACCAGTGGTCAAAATCTAGAGAAGGAAACATGTGATGCCTCGCGTAGAGAAGTGGACGTCCAGATGACCAATGCCAACGCTATTATAGGTGGACTGTTTGGGATGCGAAGTCCAATTTTGGGGGGATATGCTTGTGGTCAGCCTCACAAAGGTAAGGATGTCTTTTGATTTCTGATTCTTGAAATGGGATGGAGAGGGAGGTGGGGCCAGGAGAAGTGAAATATATGTGTAGTCAGCCTAACAAAGGTAGAGATGGTGATGGAGAGGGAGGTGGGGCCAGGAGTAGTGAAATATATGTGTAGTCAGCCTAACAAAGGTAGAGATGGTGATGGAGAGGGAGGTGGGGCCAGGAGTAGTGAAATATATGTGTAGTCAGCCTAACAAAGGTAGAGATGGTGATGGAGAGGGAGGTGGGGCCAGGGGTAGTGAAATATATGTGTAGTCAGCCTAACAAAGAGAGAGATGGTGATGGAGAGGGAGGTGGGGCCAGGGGTAGTGAAATATATGTGTAGTCAGCCTAACAAAGGTAGAGATGGTGATGGAGAGGGAGGTGGGGCCAGGAGTAGTGAAATATATGTGTAGTCAGCCTAACAATGTGTAGAGAGAGAGATGGTGATGGAGAGGGAGGTGGGGCCAGGGGTAGTAACAAAGAGAAATATATGTGTAGTCAGCCTAACAAAGAGAGAGATGGTGATGGAGAGGGAGGTGGGGCCAGGAGTAGTGAAATATATGTGTAGTCAGCCTAACAAAGAGAGAGATGGTGATGGAGAGGGAGGTGGGGCCAGGGGTAGTGAAATATATGTGTAGTCAGCCTAACAAAGAGAGAGATGGTGATGGAGAGGGAGGTGGGGCCAGGGGTAGTGAAATATATGTGTAGTCAGCCTAACAAACCAAAGATCCCAAGGAAGACAAAACCAGTCATTATGTTTGGATGCAACAAACTGAAATGAGAAATTTCAATATAATCTTTAATTTGCCCAACCTAATAAATGCTTAGTATTCCTTTACAAGGAGTGAAGATTGAACAAATTAGGAGGAAGACACAGGACCTGGTTTTGGCTTAATGTTGATAATATTGTTGTGTGATTGTGATGCCTCTGAATGGCTTTGTTATAGAGATTTCATGTGTCTATCCTCTGATTTCCTCGCAGAAATGATTCAGGTATATGAAGCAGCCAGATGGGCCCTCAACAGAGTCAACACATTAAACTACATCCCTGGAGTCCGCCTGGGTAAGTCAACACATTAAACTACATCCCTGGAGTCCGCCTGGGTAAGTCAACACATTAAACTACATCCCTGGAGTCCGCCTGGGTAAGTCAACACATTAAACTACATCCCTGGAGTCCGCCTGGGTAAGTCAACACATTAAACTACATCCCTGGAGTCCGCCTGGGTAAGTCAACACATTAAACTACATCCCTGGAGTCCGCCTGGGTAAGTCAACACATTAAACTACATCCCTGGAGTCCGCCTGGGTAAGTCAACACATTAAACTACATCCCTGGAGTCCGCCTGGGTAAGTCAACACATTAAACTACATCCCTGGAGTCCGCCTGGGTAAGTCAACACATTAAACTACATCCCTGGAGTCCGCCTGGGTAAGTCAACACATTAAACTACATCCCTGGAGTCCGCCTGGGTAAGTCAACACATTAAACTACATCCCTGGAGTCCGCCTGGGTAAGTCAACACATTAAACTACATCCCTGGAGTCCGCCTGGGTAAGTCCCTGGAAGTCAACACATTAAACCACAACACATTAAACTACATCCCTGGAGTCCGCCTGGGTAAGTCAACACATTAAACTACATCCCTGGAGTCCGCCTGGGTAAGTCAACACATTAAACTACATCCCTGGAGTCCGCCTGGGTAAGTCAACACATTAAACTACATCCCTGGAGTCCGCCTGGGTAAGTCAACACATTAAACTACATCCCTGGAGTCCGCCTGGGTAAGTCAACACATTAAACTACATCCCTGGAGTCCGCCTGGGTAAGTCAACACATTAAACTACATCCCTGGAGTCCGCCTGGGTAAGTCAACACATTAAACTACATCCCTGGAGTCCGCCTGGGTAAGTCAACACATTAAACTACATCCCTGGAGTCCGCCTGGGTAAGTCAACACATTAAACTACATCCCTGGAGTCCGCCTGGGGTAAGTCCGCCTGGGTAAGTCAACACATTAAACTACATCCCTGGAGTCCGCCTGGGTAAGTCAACACATTAAACTACATCCCTGGAGTCCGCCTGGGTAAGTCAACACATTAAACTACATCCCTGGAGTCCGCCTGGGTAAGTCAACACATTAAACTACATCCCTACATCCGCCTGGGTAAGTCAACACATTAAACTACATCCCTGGGTAAGTCAACACATTAAACTACATCCCTGGAGTCCGCCTGGGTAAGTCAACACATTAAACTACATCCCTGGAGTCCGCCTGGGTAAGTCAACACATTAAACTACATCCCTGGAGTCCGCCTGGGTAAGTCAACACATTAAACTACATCCCTGGAGTCCGCCTGGGTAAGTCAACACATTAAACTACATCCCTGGAGTCCGCCTGGGTAAGTCAACACATTAAACTACATCCCTGGAGTCCGCCTGGGTAAGTCAACACATTAAACTACATCCCTGGAGTCCGCCTGGGTAAGTCAACACATTAAACACACACATCAACACATTAAACTACATCCCTGGAGTCCGCCTGGGTAAGTCAACACATTAAACTACATCCCTGGAGTCCGCCTGGGTAAGTCAACACATTAAACTACATCCCTGGAGTCCGCCTGGGTAAGTCAACACATTAAACTACATCCCTGGAGTCCGCCTGGGTAAGTCAACACATTAAACTTCATCAACACTGGACATCCCTGGAGTCCGCCGCCTGGGTACAAGTCTGGGTAAGTCAACACATTAAACTACATCCCTGGAGTCCGCCTGGGTAAGTCAACACATTAAACTACATCCCTGGAGTCCGCCTGGGTAAGTCAACACATTAAACTACATCCCTGGAGTCCGCCTGGGTAAGTCAACACATTAAACTACATCCCTGGAGTCCGCCTGGGTAAGTCCAACAGTAAACTTCATCTCTGGAGACTGACTGGGTAAGTCCAACAGTAAACTACATCCCTGGAGTCCGCCTGGGTAAGTCCAACAGTAAACTTCATCTCTGGAGACTGACTGGGTAAGTCAAACAGTAAACTTCATCTCTGGAGACTGACTGGGTAAGTCATACAGTAAACTTCATCTCTGGAGACTGACGAGGTAAGTCCAACAGTAAACTTCATCTCTGGAGACTGACGAGGTAAGTCATACAGTAAACTTCATCTCTGGAGACTGACTGGGTAAGTCATACAGTAAACTTCATCTCTGGAGACTGACTGGGTAAGTCATACAGTAAACTTCATCTCTGGAGACTGACGAGGTAAGTCATACAGTAAACTTCATCTCTAGAGACTGACTGGGTAAGTCATACAGTAAACTTCATCTCTGGAGACTGACGAGGTAAGTCATACAGTAAACTTCATCTCTAGAGACTGACTGGGTAAGTCATGCAGTAAACTTCATCCCAGGAGTTTAATTAAGCTAGTCTTACAAGTCCTGTTGCCTTTATTTTCAATTCTGTATATACATGTTCTATCAAGATAGATGTAGCTGTGAAGAAACAAGACATTATTATCAAATACACGTAGATCATTAAATCTTTGTCTAATAATCACCCAACACTTCTATAGCAGTTTCAGTATATGTATATAGATAAAAACTAAAGGAATTTAGATAAGTGACATCACTGATGTGATCATGTTTTTTCTATGTAAACTTTGGAGTTCCTATTTTATTTTTTATTGTACAGGGATGAAGGTGTATGACACATGCTTTTCCCAGATGATGGCAGTAAAAGCAGTGAACAGATTTTACCCACAAATCTCCAGTGCTTCCACTTCCTGTACGACAGGAAGCACCATCAATCTAGGCAAGTATTTCTGTCTTCATGACATCTTTCAAGCCTCAGAAAGTTTAATATTCTGTGGACTTTATTCACAAATTGATGCTTTGTGTAACCCTGGTGAAATACTAGCTACAACATATCACTCAGCTAGAGAGTACACAAAATTCTCTTTAGCTTGATCGGTTGTCAGACCAGTAAGACAGGGGTACCAGGTTTGAATCCTAGCAGAGGCATTGAAATAAATAAGGACCTCAATTAAAACTGTTATAAGATTCCTTAAAAGTTCTGGCCAACTAATCAGAATTTTGCTTTAAAATTTATCTGAAATAAGTTAAAATTTTAAGCAATGAATAAATCTAAAGAATCCGACTGAAACAAGGCATGAATACAATATGATGTGTCTATTAGAACTTCATTTTTAAAAACAAATAGTCATAATGCATTGATGCAAACCTTGGTTGATTTTCATATTTTGTTTGCATTACTGCATTGTCTTGGTCATATAATTCTGATAAATATGAAAGCCAAATTGGTCTTCTTAGACGAGAGTATTTGTGTAGTCAAAATATTTTATTACGAATTATATATATTTATGGCAAACTATATTTAGTTTGAATGCATAATTTTCTTCAAATTGTTGAATAAAATTCTTGTGTTGATGGATAAATCGGAACATAATTGTTGTAATTCAGTGAAAGAAAATGCACCGAAGCAACATTTGTGGTACATTTATATAATGGAGGTAACTCTGATCTTGGTCATCTGGGCACTTGTTTTCTTTGTAGAACTTTCAAGAGATGTTTGAGCAAGACCATTTCTCCAGTGGAATACTGTTACCAGAATAAGGATTATATGATTATCATGGTTAATACATATTTGAAGGGAGGCAACCCTGTATAACAGTCATGAAATCTTCAGGCTTTAAACAACTCCTCCAGAATTCTGGTCTCACTGCATTTAGTTAGAGTTCCAATATTTAGATGGAATTCCAAAGACAGCTTCTCTAAATATGTCCAAGAATATTTCTCAGTCATTTTTCCAAGTTGAAGGTCCATCCATCTTCATTATTTATGTCATCACTACAATATTCTCCATATAGGTATCCTCGGACCAATGTCCAGTTGGACCTCCAAGCCTGTAGCAGCATTAACAGCCAAGATTCCTGCCTCTGTTGTGTCACCACGTGCTGTGTCAGCCGAACTGAGTGAGAAGACAGATTACCCCTACTTTATGAGAACTACTCCAAATCTCGTTTCCCAGACAGAGGTTTGTACCACATGACTGATTTTATACCCTATTGAACAGGTGAAAACATTGTTCCTGCTTAACGCCTAGGAGGATTTCAACCAAATTTTGTCTGAAATATCATTAGGTGTTTGATTGGGCCCCTAGGGATCTGGGGATGGGGCCCAAACAGGTAGTTAGACAAAACGCTGCTCTCCCTTAATGCTTGAATGGAATTCATTCATATTTTTCTCTGCAACATCAGTAGGAATTTGCAAATAATTCTTAATTTCAGAAATTTGATTCAACCCCTAGGGATTTGGGGCAAAGATTATTTTTTAAAATGCATTTCCTTTCGTTAAATTAATCAATTTCAGCAAAGTGAACCAGGTGAGTGATAAGGCCCTATGGGCCTCTTGTGTTTTTTTTTTTCTTTTTTTGTCTTTTTTATTCACAAAGACTTTTTCAAATTTCTTTGAATATTTGAAAAAAAGATACTATATTTCAATTGAATTGTTAGACCTGGTTAAAGACAGTTATTGATAAAACCTATAATGTGACCATTGATTCCACAGGCTATGCTTGCTGTCCTTGAAAGGATGTCATGGAAGAAAGTGGTGGTTGTGTATTCTGACAGTGTTTATGGAAAGGATGGCTACAATACCTTCATGCATATGGCATACAAAAAGTCTGTATGTATTATAAAGGGAATTTCTATTCCCGTATCTGGATCAGTTACAGATATTCAACAGCGATTGGCAGGAATCGTCAACTATGGTGTCGATGCTGGATTATATGTTGGCTCCGCAACTCTGTCTTTGAAGCTTTTTAGTGCATTGGAGAACATACCAGATGCAGGAAAATTGCAATGGATGTTGACAGATATGAATTTAATGGAGAGCTACGCATCACCTCTTGCAAGGGGAACCATTTTTATAGGTCCAAGGACGGTCACTGTGACAGAGTTTAGAGATTACTTTTTGGGCCTTGATGAGAACAACCCATCTTCAGAAAACCCTTGGTATAAAGACTGGTACATGACCATGTACAATTGTCGCTTAAGTGGAGTTAACTACGCGCCCTATAACTCTCTAAATCTGTGTCCAAACCTCAGTTCAGCACAAAAAGAAGCTGATTACAAACAGGTGATACACGTTGAGACGACCATTAAGGCAGTATTTGCCTATGCGTCCGCTTTACGTGTGGCTCAAGGTGACCGATGTGGGTCAACAGGAACATACTGTTCTGCACTCCAATCTCTCTCTAGTAGCGAATTTTTCAATTACCTCCGCAACGTTGACTTCCAGGTATGTCTGCTATTAGTACTCCTATGACGTCTCATTTAGTTCTTAATCAACCCGATATATATATTTTTATGATTTATTACTCCTGGACTGATAATGAAAAAATACTACAGTGGTCAGGGTTTGCAACGCTGACCCCAAGTGTGACACATAATGCACACTGCTGCCAGTGATCGAGGAAAAAATTAACTCTCCATTCCATCAATTTTACAAATATCAATATGAAACTTAAAAATAGGCGTATTGTGATCATATCTATGATGTCACTAATTATATTTATTATTTTAAAATCTATTCTTAAAGAGTCTTTATGACTCTCACAGTCACTGATCATCACTTGTTGCCAACCGTTAGATTGACAGCTAAGAATCGATATCGTTGTTCCCATAATTCTGTGTGTTTCTCACAGGCCACTGTGATGCTAGTTACATTCACACTGTTAAGCTGTTTGTCCTTTTTTGGATGAGATGGAGAGTTTACATATAATAATTTTTTTTTTTTTTTTTTCATATTAAATGATTAATCCCGACAATCGATTAGGGCGACTTGCAAATCTTTGATCTTCCTAGAGTTACTTGATGTGTGCACTCTTCAGTTTGGACCTTAGATTTTTCACGAAAGATTGCACACTTTACATACTGTGGATTTATTTTATTTCGTGGGGGTCCAATTTTCGTTGTTTTCGTGGATGAGCAAATCCACGAATTTAAAAACACAACGAAATATGAACTACTTACTAAAGTAATTTTGAAATTTGACCAAGTAATCTTTGCCGACACCGGAAACGTCCACCGGTAATGACAGAAGCCCCGTAATTAGTCGGGAGTCGGGTTCTGAGGCTCGACATGGATACGCTAAATTGGTGTCAACGATATATAATTATATATTATTAAACATAACAAAGGGTAAGTACCCATTGTGATGCTAAGTATGATGGGATCGCAGTCGTTAGCGACACTGTGGACACTAGGCTTGATCGGACCATCCTGTCGATTGAAGATTTGATCCGTATTTCTATCCGACTACAGGTTCACAATAATTATTAATAATGCAGATCTTGTTTGGTCCAATCGATACGCGTGGTGTTTTCATATGACTGCGGTACACCGACTGATCAGCACACAATGTTTATCCACTGAAAACAATTGTTTCTGATAATTACCGATTGATTACACGCCAGGATATATACTGATTTGTGGTTTGATATTTTAATGCGAGACTGTTGTAAACAGCGTTATAAAAACACAGGACGCCATCTTGAAAAAAACCGTTCTTTTATTCTTGTCATTAGTGTTAATTCCTGTGAACATAGCCTTAATACAAACAGAAAAAAATTCGACTGGAAGCAAAAAGAGAAAATTCTAACGTTTTTGTTTTTTTCCCACAAAATCAAAAATCCACGAATTTATGAGTCCACGAAACTGTCTAATTTGTAGAAACAACGAAAATTGAACCCAACGAAAATAAATGAATCCACAGTACAGGTTTTTAAGATAGCAAAACAAACCATTTATAAATCTAGCTGTTCTAAGTACACTATACAATACCACTGCTAGTGGCAATCTCTTAATTTGAAACTTCAAATTTCTTCCTTGAATCGTACATTTTGCACAAATTTCACTTGATGATTTGATGGGAAATATATTGAAATGTCAATTTTCATCTGCTATTAACACGTATGATGGGTTAAATCTCACACTACTAGTAATCAACATGTTCAGCCTTTCAGTAACTTCATTACTCTGATCATGAAATTTTAACACTAATTCATTTCACAATGTTTTCAACAATTTTCCATAATTTCAAATTCCATCAGTAAATTTGTTCATGATTATCAAAAGATATTTAAGGACCTATAAATTAGTGTTGATTTCTGTGTTATCATTTTGTTTTGCAGTTTTCCTCTGCACAAGGTATCACTTCCCTTTTGGGACACAGAGTCAAGTTTGATAAAAATGGGGACATCACTACTCAGGACTTCACTGTATATAACTACAATAATAAAAATGGTCCCGGCTACTCCTTTGTGGAGGTGAGAAATGCTAGATTTATACTTTGTGTCAATATTTTACAAAAGAAATCACTCTTTTCATTCATGTTATGTAACTATTACAAGTTATATGTTACAGTACGTGATTGGGACAAGCAAAGAAGTTCCAAATCAATGAGAGCTTATTTCAGTCTTGTATCAATAACACATTTTCTAATTTTCTGTTGTGATTTCAAAAGTACAATTTTGGATTAGTTATTACATAATCCTCTCACTTTTTAGCAAATTATCAAGGAAGATAATCTATTAACACACTAATCAAATTCTTTTAACTTCAAATCTTCCGTAAACCTGTTCTTAAGATTGGTTTTATATGATAAAATTGTATGAATTACAGGTGGGAAGTTATCAGTCTGGTGCCCTTAGTCTCAATATACCAGACATAATGATGTACGATGAACTTCGAACCAGTGCACTTACCAGCCTGCCTTCGACATCCTGCCCCAGCCCTGGGTGTATGTATTGTGAGATCCCTAGGGACATGGTGGAATTCTTGTACACGCCTGGTGATGTCGTCATTGCTGGACTGGTCAACGGTCACTATGCAGGAATGGATCCCCTATCCTGTGGCCTTCCGAGTGGCATGGGAATGGCCGAGGCAGTGGCATTTCAGTACGCTATCAACACAGCCAAAACTGCACTACCTGGTGTCTTAAACGGTGTGAGTCTGGGAGGACTGGTGGCTGATATCTGTAGCCATCCTCTTATCGGTAGGATGTTTATAAACAACATCCTAGACGGCCGGAACAACGTAATGGACAAAATGGGGCATATGGTGGACCCACATGCAATCAAAGCTGTTGTTGATGGACAGGCTGACTTCTCCCTGGGTTTAGGTTCGAATATGGTGCCAGAAGTTGGTACAGTAGCAGGCAGTTATTCGTTTGCAGATAAGGAAATGTTTCCATACTTCACACGAGCCAGTGCAGGAGCTGAGCAGATGACCACAGCGCTCATAAATATTCTGTCTAATATGGGATGGTTCTATGTGCAGACAGTCCAGTCATCCAATTACGACATGGAAGTAATTGGAAAGCTCCGCGAATATGCAGCATTAGCAAAGGTGTGCATATCTGCATCACACATGGTATCAGAGGATGGCAATTACGATCAGGTGATTGACGAGATTCAGGAAAAACCTGCAGCTGCTGTTGTCATACTGTTTGTAAACCAGGCAGATATCAGGGGCCTGATGTCAAGTGCCAAGGCTAAGGGTCTTGTTGGCAAGATGTTGTTTATTGGAACTGCAAGCTGGGGAAGTCGTCTGAGCTCTGTTTCTGGGCTAGAAGATATTGCTCATGGCAGCCTCATTTTAGAGCCAATGGCGTCCCCTATATCTGGTTTCCGGGCATGGATCAACGGTCTAGATCCTCGCACAGCTGGAAATGTTCCAGGCTTTAAGGAATGGTATCAGGTTACTTTCAATTGCTACATTGATGCTGAAGCAAAGAGTGACTATCCAGGAGAATGTGGAAATAGCCCTATCACAAGTGGACCAAATTACGAAAATCCATTCCAGTTATCATACATGATTGACTCTGTGTATGCTGTCTCTAAAGCACTCGATGCTACATTAAAGCATTACTGTGGTGCCACCTATACAGGAGTTTGTGTTCAATTCCGTGCTGATCCAAAAGCTATGGATATGCTCAACCATTACATTCAGAACACTTCGTTCACTGGAGAGTCCAACTCACTTTTTCAGATGAGACATGGTGAAGGCACAAACGGATTCAACATCCTAAATTATAGGCAGGGCAGTGGATATGTTAACGTAAGTTATCTGTTGAAATTCAGATTTTATTATGTTGTGACCAGAAGGGTCAAGATGACCTTTAGCCATCATGTTTTGTCCGTCGTCATGCAACTTGTGATGCGTAAACTTTTCTTTACAACCCTACTCCTCTTTCATACCCAGATGGATTTCTACCAAATTTGGTTTGTTGTATCAATGGATGAGGGTTATCATTTTTTAAATCAAGATTTTTGATTCGACCCTTAAGGGCCCAAAGGGGGAGGTGCTGAAATTAGATTTAAAACCCTACTCCTCCTTTCTGCGTGGTTGGATTTCAACAAGCTTTGGCCTGATTCATCAGTTAGGGTAGGCAATTTTTTGTTAAATTCAGAAATTTGATTTGACCCTTAGGGATATGGTGATGGGCCCCAAAAGGGAAAATAAGACAATATTTTGCTTTAATATGCTACTCTTTCTTAATTCTTGAATGAATTTCAACCAAATTTGGTCTGAAACAACATTAAAAAAACATTTTTGAAATTCAGAAATTTGATTGTGACCCTTAGAGACTTAAAGGCGAGGCCCCAAAAGGGGAAATTAGCTTCAATTTTTGCTTCAAAATATCGACTCCTTTTTAATGCTTGAATTGATTCATGAAAATTTGATTGAAAACATTATTGTGATTAGAGAATCATTTCTGATCCTCAGAAAGTTTATTGGACCTGTAGGGACTTGATGAGCCATGGTTAGGGACATGTATTAATGAGGCATAGTAGGGGACATGTGTTTAGGGGGCCAGGTAGGGGACATGTATTAATGAGGCATAGTAGGGGACATGTATTAATGAGGCATGGTAGGGGACATGTGTTTAGGGGGCCAGGTAGGGGACATGTATTAATGAAGCATGATAGGGGACATGTGTTTAGGGGGACAGGTAAAATTAATAAGGCTTAATTTAGGATCAATGATGTTTTCAGTTGTTCATTTATTGTTCTTTAATGTTTTGTAAATTTGTTACAGGTTGGTAACTACAACGTGAGAGAAGGGCTGTTTACACTGGCTGCCAATAATATTCAATACCCAACTGGGACTGGAGCAGATTTCAAATCTAGTTGTCCTGGAAGTTGTGCCGAGTGTAGCTATGTTGCTGCATCATCTAATGCCATGGTTGATATTCCAGGAGATATCCAGATCGGAGGCATGTTTGGTGTACACTCTGTGTCCGATTATGATCCGTTTGCCTGCGGATGGTTGAGGGCTTCTAATGGAGTACAGTTCTTTACTGCAGTCACATACGCCCTTCAACAGATAAATTCCAAAATGTCGCCTGTGAGTTTGAATGGCGTTTCCTTGGGAACACTTTTATTTGATCATTGTAATGTCCAGGGACGTTCACTTGATTTGGTGGCCAATCTGTATGCTGGACTTCTGCCTGTATCACCAAGCAACCCAGATTCAGAGATGCTGCATGCCAGAAATGTCAAAGCATGGATCACCGACAGTACAGCGGCAGTAATTGACATGAAGGATGCCGCTATGACTCTCAACTTGCCTCTTATTAGTCCATTTGCCTCTAGTGAACCACTAAACAATGAAGAATTATTCCCAACATTCTTCCGTACCGTTGAAGGGGACGTCACTCTATCAGTTTCCATGGCAAAACTTGTAAAATCTATGAATTTTAGATTCTTAACTGTTGTCTATTCCGATTCTGATTATGGTCTGGCGGGCTTATCAACATTCCAAACTGTTGCTTCACAGGAGGGACTTTGTATTCTTCAATCTTTCATGGTCAGCGATTCTTCTCCAGCAGCAGACATTGTACAGAATATTGCGATTAGCACAAGTCAGGTAGTTATAATGTGGACCAATGCTGCTGACTCAATAGCTATGTTCCAAGCACGTAAAAACAATGTAGCAGCTGCCAACATCCTGTACGTGTTTCCCATGCCTATGATGACATTAGCAGAACAGTATGGTAGTGGAGGAAAGTCGTTGATGTTGAATATTAAAACGGGAAATGTGCAGGGTTACCTTGACTACATGACGTCGTTAACAACAATGGAGATGTTTTGGAAATATCCTTTCTTGATTGAGTACTACATGACTCTGTTCCTTTGTGATTTGCCAGGCGTATCAGTGTGAGTTTAGTAATAGAATAATTCACATAAAATGTAAAGACATGTCAGATTGTGATTGTCAGATAAAAATTGTGTTATAATACCATTCGACGTGAAAACTTCCTTTGTTGATTTTTTTTCTTTCTTAACCAAATTATAAAGGTCTAGTGCCTTGATTTACAACACATTTGGCACAAAGCGAAAATGATTTCAAATGTTTAATTGACACATGTGTGAAAATTTTAGTCGACATGACTCGACATCAGGAAAGGTTGATATATTGAAAATATAGTTCAGCTATCATTCTTTCTTCTTGTAATCTATTCATTCATGTAACTTTACAAAAATAAAATTTGGAAATTTCATACCGGTAACGTGTGGCTCTTGTCAAAGTCATATCGTTGTACATAATTGTTGAATGCATGTTTGTTTTCTTACTGCAGGTTCAAGACTCCATGTACATTCCCACTGAGACCTTTCATGGACAGTCCCTCCTTCTCCCAGGATAACTATGTGGTGCCAACCATCAATGCAGTGTACTCGTTTACTGCCGGCCTGGATGCCCTACTGAAGGAAAAGTGTGGACCTGATTATGATGGATTGTGTACAGCTTTCTTAACCATGGATTCCATGAGTGAAACTCTCATGGAGAAGATGGAAGGAATCTCCTTTGTTGATCCGACTGGAAGCACCTTCCGTTTCCTAGATCGAGAGGGCAATACTGGACTTGACTTATTCTATTATGATGGTACAACTACAAAACTGGTGAGTGATTTAGGTAACCTTGTCAGCACTCTTACCCCAATAAAATCACTACCCCATTTTATGTTTGGAAGGAAGAAAAAACTGTACGCCACAGGTCTTCTACTAAAACATAACTCGCAGTATCCAGCCTTGATTGTCTGTCTGTTGGATGGGGCCCAAAAGGGGAAATTTTGCAAGTTCTTTAAAATCTTACTCCTCCTATTTGAATAAATGGATATTGCCCAAATTAGGCCTAAAGTGGAAAAAGTGGACTGTATAAACAGTGTACCCTGGAACCCGTGGGACGGAAGGGAGGAGTGAAACCTATCAGGGAAATGTTATTTCTTAAAAGTCCTTCCATATAAGGATATTGTCCAAGTTTGGTCTGAAGAAATTTTAATGAACGGTGAATCTAACCTCTCATTGACCACAAGGGTAGGACCCGCTAGTGAAATTATATCAGGTATTGCTTGACATATTTTAAATTCTTTATTAAATGCCTGAATAGCTGAATTATCCAGGTGAGTGATGCAGGCCCTTTCGGCCTCTTGCTTAGAAAGTAAAAGAAAAGTAGAATTAGTAAAAAACCTTGATAAATATATCACTGGTATGTGAAATTTTCATTTTATTAATTTTTTTTTATTTATTTGTTGATTATTTAAGACCAGCAGCAATTTTTTTTACACATTTGAAATATGTCTTCTTGATGATTTGACCTTGATATGTTATCTAGGTCGGCGACATTGCCGGAGCTTCACTCCAGATTACTGATCCAACCTTGAAAAGCCAAGTTGTTAATACAGCATCCGCATGCTACAGTGACCCCTGTACAATCTGTATAAACAACATCAATACCTTCAACTTCACCTATAAAGAGGGAGACATCTTAATAGGAGGTAAATTAACAATTATTGAATGGTGGAATGTTGGTAGCAGGTAATTACACTGTCACTGGAGGGTGACATGTTGATATCCGGTAATTACACAGTCAGTGGAGGGTGACATGTTGATAGCAGGTAATTACACTGTCACTGGAGGGTGACATGTTGAGAGCAGGTAATTACAGTCAGTGGAGGGTGACATGTTGATATCAGGTAATTACATTGTCACTGGAGGGTGACATGTTGATAGCAGGTAATTACACAGTCAGTGGAGGGTGACATGTTGATAGCAGGTAATTACACAGTCAGTGGAGGGTGACATGTTGATAGCAGGTAATTACACTGTCCCTGGAGGGTGACATGTTGATATCAGGTAATTACACAGTCAGTGGAGGGTGACATGTTGATAGCAGGTAATTACACAGTCAGTGGAGGGTGACATGTTGATAGCAGGTAATTACACTGTCACTGGAGGGTGACATGTTGATAGCAGGTAATTACACAGTCAGTGGAGGGTGACATGTTGATATCAGGTAATTACACTGTCACTGGAGGGTGACATGTTGATAGCAGGTAATTACACAGTCAGTGGAGGGTGACATGTTGATAGCAGGTAATTACACTGTCACTGGAGGATGACATGTTGATAGCAGGTAATTACACAGTCAGTGGAGGGTGACATGTTGATATCAGGTAATTACACTGTCACTGGAGGGTGACATGTTGATAGCAGGTAATTACACAGTCAGTGGAGGGTGACATGTTGATAGCAGGTAATTACACTGTCCCTGGAGGGTGACATGTTGATATCAGGTAATTACACAGTCAGTGGAGGGTGACATGTTGATATCAGGTAATTACACAGTCAGTGGAGGGTGACATGTTGATAGCAGGTAATTACACAGTCAGTGGAGGGTGACATGTTGATATCGGGTAATTACACAGTCAGTGGATGATGACATGTTGACATCAGGTAATTACACAGTCAGTGGAGGGTGACATGTTGATATCAGGTAACTACACAGTCAGTGGAGGGTGACATGTTGATAGCAGGTAATTACACAGTCAGTGGAGGGTGACATGTTGATATCGGGTAATTACACAGTCAGTTTATGATGACATGTTGATATCAGGTAATTACACTGTCAGTTGAGGGTGACATGTTGATATCAGGTAATTACACAGTCAGTGGAGGGTGACATGTTGATAGCAGGTAATTACACAGTCAGTGGAGGGTGACATGTTGATATCAGGTAATTACACTGTCAGTGGAGGGTGACATGTTGATAGCAGGTAATTACACAGTCAGTGGAGGATGACATGTTGATATCAGGTAATTACACAGTCAGTGGAGGGTGACATGTTGATATCAGGTAATTACACAGTCAGTGGAGGGTGACATCAGTCGCCAGACCGTAAAGCTGAGAGTAGATCAACAATATATTGATATTTAGCTTGAATTATGTTAGTTTCCTGATAACAAACAAATGAGACATCAATTTATCGAACCAAAAGTTTACGAGATTTTGTAGATTATTAACACATTGAATCTATGTTTCAAAGAACAGAACGAATAGCAATGTTTTACAATTAATCTCTACCAAGTTACATTTATTAATAATGCTAATTTTAACAAAAGATAAATAGAGGTTTTGATAGTGAAATGCTTAGATGTAAACACTTAATTCTAATGGTACAGTAAGTGATACCCCAAGCAGGTTTCTACATGTGTGTTTGATATAAAATCATTGTTTTCATAATAGCATATGTTAGTGACATTAAATGAAAAATTATAATAAATGTATAATGTGTTGTTCTCAAAGAATCCAAACAATTTATTTCACCAATGTTACAGGTATTTTTGATGTTCATGTCCGGGACTTGACCCCTTTCTCCTGTGGCGATCTCAAGACTCTCCATGGGTTCCAGCTCTTAGAAGCCTTTAACTATGCAATTGACAAAGTCAACGACAAATCTGGTATCTTTGCAAATGTTCTCAAGAACGTCAAACTTGGAGGTGTGGCACTTGACTCGTGTGAAAGTGCAATTCGCACTGGATATCTTGTGTCCAACATCCACAATGGATTGACCAAGTTGACCCATAATGCGCAGACAGTGAACCCTGAAAATATCAACATGTACATTGGAGCCTATTCTAGCGACAGTTCTATATATCTGGCCAGGATTTTAAAAGCTTTGAAGATTCCCCAAATCAGTTACGCTTCAACAAGTACACAGTTACTAGATACCATAAGATATCCTTATTTCCTGCGATCTGTTCCAACAGATGACAAGCAAGTGGAAGGCATCATCAAATTCCTGGATAAATTCAACCTGCGATATGTCCAGGTGGTGTATAAGCGTGACAACTACGGAGAGCTTGCTACAGAAGCATTCACAAACATGGCTGCCCAATACAAAATCTGTGTATCAAACACCATTGGATTCCCTGACAACGGGTCTGTCACCCGAGAAAGTGCCAATGAAGTGGTGACCTACCTTCTGGAACAGCCGAACGCTAACACTGTTGTTGTTTTTGCTAGCACAGAGTACATCAAAGGCCTTGTACAAGGTATCAGCAGGAATCCAAACGCACATGGCAGATTCCACTTTGTTGGATCAGAAACCTGGGGCAACAATATGGAGGCAATAGCTGGAAACGAAGAACTAGTTAAAGGAGCAGTGACACTTACATTGGAATCATCAGACATATCCGACTTTGACATCTACCTGGGGTCAAAATCTCCTGGAAACTACCCAGAAAATCCATGGTTTCCGGAATTTTATGAAGAAATGTTAAATTGTTACCTAACCATACCAAACGGAAAACATCCATACCAGTGTACAAGTATCTCGGAAAATATTGTTGCCCAGAGGGATTACATTCAGGACCCCGGAATTCTTCACGTGATTAACGCCGTCTTTGCTGCAGCTTTTCTCATTGATAAGACACTGAAGGAGACCTGCGATTCAAACTACACAACAGTGTGCGAGAAATACCGAAACAACCAGAACCGTCATGATCTGTTGATGAGTCACATAGATGATGTCGATTTCAGTGATCCGACAAATACGCAATTTGAGTTCACTGACCGTAGGGAAGGCAACAAAGGCTACCAAATCTACTCCCTAAATAAGAAAATGATCGCTTTCGATGAAGGATATTCTTATGACAAGGTAGGTAGAAAACGTTTTTCATTTGTAGTGAAATTTGTAGTATTGCTTTACGTGTGTGATGACATGTGACTTAATGCTATAATTTAAAATAAAAGTGATATACACACAGTAATAATGATATGAAACAATCAGAATTTTTTGCACATTTTTTGTATGGAGGGGAAAAGTTTTGACAACATTAAATAATTGACTTAATCTTGTTTTGTTATCGACAAAATTGACTTGTCTCTGTTATCCCCGCCCAATATAGCTGATGGGGGATATTCGGATGGGTTCTGTTCGGATGCTGCTTTATGCATGATATCTTTTGAAGGACAGGTCAGATTTTGATGAAACTTGGTTGGTACACTTGTTACCTTAATCCCTTGTCCAAGTTTAATTAACGGCAGATTCTGCACATATTTAATGAAGCTGCTGTGACCTGATTGGCTGATATCTGTTTCAGTTTTCCATGTTGCTCTCATTAGATATATATATTTTACAATTAAACGTGGGCAGGGCATCTTGATGACTATGTCCTTTTAATATTCTGGATTATAGATAGATATAAGATATATATATAAAATGAGGTTTATTACTTCTTGTAGATTGGTTCATATTCATTTACTGGCGACCTGAACATTGACCCAACTTACTCACCGTCCTGGGACGGCAGCTGTGACCGACAAGACGCCTGCACTGAATGTCCTACAGTGAGAAATACGAAGGCACGTGACATGTCACAGCCTGCTGTCAATGCCAATGCTGCTACTTTCCTTCTTGTATTGGACGGCCACAATCAAGGTTCCGATCCATTTAGATGTGGAACTCTCAAAATTGGCAACATTCATATCGCTCTAGCATTTTTCTACACTTTGGAGAAGCTGACTCCAAAGCCGTACGACGTACGAGGTGTAGTTTTGGACTACTGTTCAAATACTCTTCGAATTGATCAGGACCTCTATAGCTTGCTAGCCGCAGGACAATTGTGCAGCACTGCTTTTGGAGCTAACGGGATGGTAAACAATAAAACCATTACTGGAATATTGACGACTTCCTCATCATCCACTGTTGCTGTCAACAGGGTAGTGAAACCTTTGAAGATCCCAATTATCAGTAGTCGGGCAACCTCCGCACTTCTGGCCAACCAAAATGATTATCCCTACTTCTCCCGCACTGTTCCTCCCGATGACCATCAGATGGGTGTGATTGCTGACATTTTGGCTTCAAATGACTGGACCTATGTTTCTGTTGTGTATTCAATGGAGTCTTATGGCATTTCTGGTCTAGAACAGCTACAACGGAATGCCAGGTCTAGAGGAGTTTGTGCCACCAATGCTGTTGGAATTTCTGTCCCAGGCAGTATGGAAGAAGCTAAAGCTGTTGTCCAGGAACTCACAACATTTGCTGGTGCTAATGTGGTTGTTCTTTGTACATTATATCCTGAAACCATAATGGCCGCTGCAAAGGAGCTAGATATGGTTGACCGCTTCATTTGGATTGGTACAGATACCTGGGGACGATCTCCCACCATACCTGTTGGAATTGAAAACAAACTTCATGGATTAATTACTGTAGATATACGTAGCGCCATTGTGCGTAACTTTATAGATTATGTTAAAGAAATTACGTACAACAGCCGAAAAAATATGCCTTTGGATTGGTTTGAAGAGTTCTACCAAGAAGTACACCAGTGTCAGCTGTCAGATGCTCAAACACCGGTCACAAAATTCACAAATCTCTGTAACAAAGCAGAAATTATTACAGACAGTATGGTGATGTCCAGTAATGCATATATCTTACATACCATAGCAGCCACTTATTCTCTAGTTAACGGTCTGAACATTGTCCGTACTGGAGACTGTAGTCTGGCTGCTACGTTCGCTGACTGTTTCTCCGATATGCATAATTGGGACCGCCTCCTGAATGCCATCCTTAGCACTGACTGGGATATGCACAATACCCTTGATCTCGAACCACCAGATACTTTTAATGTGCGTTTCAACAGCCAGCGTTTTGTTGATACTGGTTACAACATTTACACTTACATGAATGATGGAACAGGATACAAGTACCATCTGGTAAGCCAAACATTTGATACCTGTGTGTGAAGTAATCATGTCCCTCTGTCTGATAATAACACAATCTTTTGTCAACTTGAGGGTTACTTTTTTTGTAACCTTTACCAGCAGGTTTCGTGTATTAAGAAGGCTGAGACATCTCTTGTCTGCATTTTATTTCTCCCATACCTTTTTTATACCCTTAAAAATACTGCAGAGGGGCGGGGCCTAAGAGAGAAAATCTATCAATTTCTTCAGAATCTAACTTGTTCTTTAGGAATTGGAATTGCAGGATATTGTTCAGTTTTGGTCTAAAACATGCCTGGGTGAAGGAGAATCAGTTTTGTATAAACGGTGGGTCATGGGCCCATGGGGCCACATGGGTTGGGCCCAACAGGGAAAACTATCAATTTCTTTAAAATCTATCTTGTTCTTATGTAGGAATTCTGTCTTAACTTGGTGTGAGACATTTAACCCCATTTTGAGGAGGGTCAATCTTATTGCTGGGAAATAGATATAAACGTTTTAAATACTATTCCGTTAGTCAGCAAACTATATCAGGTGAGCAATACAGGCCCAATGGGCCTCTTGTTCTTTGATATTATGGTGCCTCACCTTTATTCTTGATGAAATTGTAGTAAGTACTCTTATCAACAATAACAATTATATGTCCATTTCAATTCTGTGTAGGGCAATGATCTTGTCAGATTAAGTGTTGTTTTGGAATTGTGAAGAGGAATTGAGTTATCCCCCCTTATCTGTCAGGGAAAGTGTTGATTAGTTTGGAATTGTTTAGGGCAATAGAGTTACCCCCCTTACCTGTCAAAGAAAAGTGTTGATTAGTTTGGAATTGTGATGGGGAATTGAGTTATGCCCCCTTACCTGTCATGAAAAGTGTTGATTAGTTTGGAATTGTGTAGGGGAATTGAGTTATCCCCCTTATCTGTCAGTGTTGATTAGTTTGGAATTGTGTAGGGGAATTGAGTTATCCCCCTTACCTGTCATGAAAAATGTTGATTAGTTTGGAATTGTGTAGGGGAATTGAGTTATCCCCCTTACCTGTCATGAAAAGTGTTGATTAGTTTGGAATTGTGTAGGGCAATAGAGTTATACCCCTTACCTGTCAGGAAAAGTGTCAGTTTGATGTTATTTATAAAAAGTGATTCATCACATTAACATAAAATATAGAATATGTGATTCAATTTTTTTTTCAAAGCAAACTTTCAATTTATACGGTTGAATTTAAGTAAAGTCGTTTTAATTCACTGATAGTTGATATTTTGTAATGTCTGTATTTCAACTCTTTCCGTGTCTCTTTAGGTTGGTTCCTCCACAGGTAGAACAACAAGTCTAGACGGTTATGACCACAACCGAGGTGAAAGTTTTACATCAAAATGCCCACCAGCTGCTGTTTGTGACTGCGATGTCATAACCAATTCACCTCAAGCTCTTGTTTCAAATGAAACAGACGAACGTTTCACAGAACCCAGAAATTACTACTTTTACAATGAGCGAGTAAATGACTTTGGACAGACAGTATTTGACCAAGTGTATACGTGGCCGATCTGGGCAATCGCGATCGGTGTCCTCACTAGTGCAGGGCTTCTGGTGGCAGTTTTACTTTTCCTGTATTTCTTGGTAGCCTATCCCGTTCGAGGCGGCACCACAATTCTTGGCTTCATGGTGCTGTTGGGTGTTATTGGAATATATGCCATTAATTTTGCATTCTTCTTGCCTGCGTCTGATTCTACTTGTGGGGCGAGGCGGTTTATGATGGGAGTTGTATATGCCATCGTCTTTGCTGCGCTTCTTGTAAAAGCCCTTGACAACTGGCGGTACAGTGACATGGAGTACAGCGTTCGCAAATACAAAGGACTCACCAGTGCGTGCTCTCTCTTCCTGGTGGCACTTGGGATTGTGGCCATTGAAGCTATTATTCCAATCATGTGGTTGATCCTTGTGCGTCCCACCGCCAGTTTGTACACAGAAGGAATGCAGATGGATGACTGGTCATGGTGTGACCCACACGACCTCTATGATCGTGCCTTAGTAATGTCCATGATTTTTGTCATGTTCCTGGTGGTGGTTACGGGAATTGTGGCATCTCTTGCCTGGGACAGTGACAGTAATTATTACGAATCACGCTGGATCTTTGTGTCCAGCGTGTGTACAGCAGGCTGTTTCCTGGTGTGGATGATAGTATCCACCAATGCAGGACCTCCGTACAGAGACCCTGCGGTCGCATTAGGAAACTTTGTAAATGCGACAGCTCTCCTGATATTTATTCCCATCAGGAAACTGGTGCTTCTCTGTTACCTAAAAAACAACGATGAGGCAGACAAAGTTCAACATCTGGGCGATGAACGTAAGTCTTTTTTTTTTTTTTTGCATGATACATATAAATAACGAGACATGAAACATATGTTCTGACATTCGCACATATGACTGACTCATCCTCATCATCAAAACACCATGATGATTTTCATCACCATGCAATTAACATTATCATGATGATCATAATTATTGAAATCATCACAGTCATTCTTATACACACAATTCACACACATTCACACACATTTTAAGGTTGAGAAGAGAGAGAATGGTTTGGAGAGAGTATAGAAGAGCAAAGTGAATTAGTTCTAATCTTTGAAGTAAGAGGTTATTGCATATTTCTAAAAGTTCGCTGCACTGTCAAGGCTTTTTTTCTTAAAGGAAACAGCTTTGTCAGAGGAAGACAAAAATAAAAACATCTCTACACAAAAGAACAAAAAGACACTTAATTGCAATATGAACACAAAAATGTCTGTTAATGACTGCCACATCATGTCAAAATATAAGCATATAATTCTGACTTGAAGCCACTGCAACTTTTTGTGAATTTCAAATATCTTTTTCCATTTAACTCGTCAAAGAAAAAAGAGTTTCCCCTTTTGTGCACTGGTGCTTGAGAAATGAGACATTTGTAGAAGTCTTTTGAAACTTTTTTATTTCTACAAAATATTTCCAAAAGCAGTGGTATAAAATATAGGGATGGTTTCACCATTAGGAATTCAAATTTCAATTAAAACCATGTTGTGTGACAGTCTCCAGCCATTTTAGCAGAAGAACAGAAACCGAAATTCTAGACCTGTTCATGATCTGAGATTTAATGTGTTGTAGGTGTAGATGTATACTCCACTGTTTACTCAAACCAAGGTTATGAAGGAGATATGTTCCAGCCCATTGAATCTAAACACAGCTCCGACATGGGCTTCGAAAACCACAACTTGTAATTGAGGTAAGATGATAAATAGAAGTTAAGCATCAGTTGTCTGTTTAATTTCTACAATGTATCAAGGCATTGGAAGAAAAGTGTTGTTGTTGAAATAGATTTCAAATATTACCCCTTGTGGATGGTCTTATTAGCGCAGTGGAAGCTAGAGTAACAGACAACCTCTGATGCAGATCTGAGGTGTGTGATTTGATTTTCAGTCCTCATCCGGAACAGATTTGTTTTCCTATGGTGTACATATGAGGTATGTTTTTCAGTCCTCACCCCAGAATAGGTCTGTTTTTCTATGGTGTACATATGAGGTATGTTTTTCAGTCCTCACCCGGAACAGGTTTGTTTTTCTATGGTGTACATATGAGTTATATTTTTCAGTCCTCACCCCAGAACAGGTTTGTTTTTCTATGGTGTACATATGAGGTATGTTTTTCAGTCCTCACCCGGAACAGGTTTGTTTTTCTATGGTGTACATATGAGGTATGTTTTTCAGTCCTCACCCGCAACAGGTTTGTTTTTCTATGGTGTACATATGAGGTATGTTTTTCAGTCCTCACCCGGAACAGGTTTGTTTTTCTATGGTGTACATATGAGGTATGTTTTTCAGTCCTCACCCCAGAACAGGTTTGTTTTTCTATGGTGTACATATGAGGTATGTTTTTCAGTCCTCACCCGGAACAGGTTTGTTTTTCTATGGTGTACATATGAGGTATGTTTTTCAGTCCTCACCCGGAACAGGTTTGTTTTTCTATGGTGTACATATGAGGTATGTTTTTCAGTCCTCACCCGGAACAGGTTTGTTTTTCTATGGTGTACATATGAGGTATGTTTTTCAGTCCTCACCCGCAACAGGTTTGTTTTTCTATGGTGTACATATGAGGTATGTTTTTCAGTCCTCACCCGCAACAGGTTTGTTTTTCTATGGTGTACATATGAGGTATGTTTTTCAGTCCTCACCCGGAACAGGTTTGTTTTTCTATGGTGTACATATGAGGTATATTTTTCAGTCCTCACCCGGAACTTCATTCCTCACCTGGAACAGGTTTGTTTTTCTATGGTGTACATATGAGGTATGTTTTTCAGTCCTCACCCGGAACAGGTTTGTTTTTCTATGGTGTACATATGAGGTATGTTTTTCCGTCCTCACCCCAGAACAGGTTTGTTTTTCTATGGTGTACATATGAGGTATGTTTTTCAGTCCTCACCCGGAACAGGTTTGTTTTTCTATGGTGTACATATGAGGTATGTTTTTCAGTCCTCACCCGCAACAGGTTTGTTTTTCTATGGTGTACATATGAGGTATGTTTTTCAGTCCTCACCCCAGAACAGGTTTGTTTTTCTATGGTGTACATATGAGGTATGTTTTTCAGTCCTCACCCGGAACAGGTTTGTTTTTCTATGGTGTACATATGAGGTATGTTTTTCAGTCCTCACCCGGAACTTCATTCCTCACCTGGAACAGGTTTGTTTTTCTATGGTGTACATATGAGGTATGTTTTTCAGTCCTCACCCGTAACAAGTTTGTTTTTCTATGGTGTACATATGAGGTATGTTTTTCAGTCCTCACCCCAGAATAGGTCTGTTTTTCTATGGTGTACATATGAGATTTGTTTTTCAGTCCTCACCCGGAACAGGTTTGTTTTTCTATGGTTAAAATCCCTACCTAGGACATGTTATTTGTTTCTTGTGCGAGGATCTGAGGTGTGTGGTGTGTTGCCACCATGTCACATACCAGCTATTACAGAACCCCTCCCCTTATAGAATTGCGTGTGTAGAATTTGTTTTGGAAATTATAACTTCTTTTTCATTTTGTAGATAGATGGTGAACACAAATGATGATTTAGATGCAAGGAAAGCTGGTGGCAAAATGCTTCATTGACAAAGGCTCCAAATGACAAGGAACCGTTATCACCAGCGACATAGATGTATGGATTTGTCATCTGCAAGCAGAAAATAACATCTTTATTAATTAGTTAACACAAGCATTTTCTGAATTTCATTATCCTACCACTCTTTATGTGAAAGAAGAAAACCACTTTCAAAAGATCATATAATCTTCCAGCAGAGGTTTTTTTTATGTATTTTTGTCCAAACTTGTTAAAATTGGATTACTTGCCACAAAAGACAGAAAAATTAAGGGCTGGATGTATATTATGAGAGAAAGAAGATGTGTGTATGTGTGTGTTTAAACAAAGTGTATATTGTATGTTTTAATGATGGTTAACATGCAAAGAGGACAAAAGGATCAAAAACTAAGCTGTTTTAATAAACATGCCATCTTTGTTAAAAAATTTTACAAAATGGTAATTTATCTTTCATTTGATATTCATAGAAGTGAATTTTACACCCAAAATCTGTTTGTTGAGATATTTTTTATTATTTAGGATGAAAATCTTGAGAAATTTATTTCTTTTTCCTCCACATGTTTGTCTTACAAACTGTTGATTATTTTCAGTGCTTTTTGGATTCATGTTTAAATCATATTCAAGAGTTTAGTGGGTCACAAGTTTGAAAGTTAGTTCAATGTTTGACTTAAAAGCATATCCATATCATTATTATTTGATAAACTTATAAACATTCTGATTTCATATCCTGTTTACTCATTTTCTACGGAACATGCTCAGACGAGAATAGTGTGTTTCATTAAAAGCTGTAAGAAGGTACCACTCTGAGACAATCTTAATATGGTCGTTAGGCACAGGTAATTAATACAACAAGGAGTATTTCAAGTGGTCTTCTTACACTGGTTGTTTAGAGATATCAAAGGTTCTCAATTTTTGTATTTTTAAGACTTTACTGTCTCAAATTTTAAACTTTTGATTTTTGCACATAATGAAAATCAGTTTTGACTGAGTGTATGATTATAGCACCAGCCGTGTTTCAAACATCACACAGAACGGTGATATCATCTTTTAAAATCAAATATGAAATGTCCATTTTTGTGATTGCTGCAATACAGCAAACTTGTAAGAAGGAATGAATGCTAAGCATAAAGTTAATGATAATTTGGGCTTACCTTTAAATAATGGCAATGTTACTGCTTGTATGGTTACGCAAATATCACTGACAAAGGAAATGTGTGTACGTTCCTGTACATGTTCATTTTGTTGTAAAGAAAAAAGTTACTAGTTCTCTTAGGGGCATAATGATACTGTTTACTTCATTAGCAAAGATTCACAGATGACCCTAAAGTTTGATGGTGAAAATGAATGGATAAAGTAAATTGACGTAAAGTCTTGAAATTTTAGGTCACCTGAGACAAAGACAAATAGCCTATTGCAACCTTCATCCAGAGTCGTGCATCTGTAAACAGTTTAACATTTTCGACTTCTTCTTAAAAACCCCTGAACCGATTTCTATGATATTTTGCAGAAAGCTTCCCTGGCTTAAGATGATGAGAAGTTGTGAATTTCACAATCCCTACCCAACAGGGGCCTGAGGGCCGGGGCTAAAAGGGGTCAAATTGACTTGGATTTTAAAAATCTTCTTCTCAACACCCAGATATGGTAGAATCAAATATTCTTCATGAATTAAAGCATCTTAAGGTACTTTACAAAAGCTGAGAATTTCATGGCCCCAGGGTCTCACATTTCCCCATCGGGAGGGAGTAAAGTTTATTATAGTTTATATAGGAAAACTAGATTTTTGAGAATAATTTGTGATCAAGTGCTCTGTGAATGAAAGCATGGAAGGTGCTTTAATTTCCAAAATAAGTCTCCCATTTCTTCCTGAGGAGGAAGTTTTATTAGACTTAAGTTTTCATGTAAAAGTTGCTCTTTGGAAATAACTTTGTAGGAATTATTAGTATAGGATGACAGTTTCGATGGTATGTATGTATTGACACTGGCTTACTATATTCAGTGTCACAATTTCTGTTTCGTTACACTTAACTGCTCTTTAAGCTTTATATTCAATATTGCTTGCCTCAGGTGACTGGCAAGGCCCGCTAGGCCTCTTGTTTATTATCTTACCCTACAGTGTTAGGGGAGGCAAGTATGTGTATGGTTGTTGATGAGCCTGTATGAGGACTATGATAAGTTAGATGTTGATAAGGCAATTGTATCTCTTGTTTAGTGCTGTTCAGTAATCCATACAAAGCGCTAATGCATTCCACGAAAAAAACATATCGTATATATATATTCCGTGTAAAAATGTATATTTACATTAAATATTATGCATAAGAATGTGATATTTTTACGAATAAAAAGTTTTGTACCTTTAAATATATTTCTTATTGTTCAAAGATGTTTCGAGGGTGAAAAGTTTCATCTAAATTAGTCAATTTATCAAAGCAAAACATCTTAACAACAATTAAATACTTGTTGGACCATTGATCTGACTGCAGTGCCACCTACATCAATACTGGGAGAAAACAGAACCCTGTGGGCCGTTTACCTGTCATAAGTCATCAGAAAATTATCTAAATCACATTTCAGTTACACAGCTATGTAATATATATAATGGTCTTTAAAACGATATATGACAAGTTTCCTGCAATTTCCAAATAATATTATGAACAGATCTTTCTCAAAGAAGATGTTGCATATGATTTCAAATGATTTAAGGAAGCCTACACTAAATCAAACATTTTTATATTGTCCCACGCACCATTAACTTGTCATACAGCAACACATTGACCATTATCAGTAGCACGCATACCTTTAAATTTCTACATTATAATCGGCTTTCTATATACTTAAAACACACTTGAACAGGAAAACCAATTAAAAAATGGACATCTTTTATTTTTAGAATTGATATTTTCAATAAGTATGATGCCATATGTGTTTATCTCCCTATGTACCAGTATTACTAACAGAATTCCCTATTTAACATATAAACTTGTAAATCTTTACAGGGCATCACAGCTTTATTCTTCATCAAACAAGATCGCTTCTTTGTTAGAACTTCATAAGTCAACTACAAGCAGGATATTCTAAATTATGTGTAAGGTTCAGGAATTCACATTTGTATAGTCACATCTAGGCCCCAATCATTAGTCAAAGGAACAAGCCTTTAAGCCTTAATACTGTTTTTACACAGACATTTTTTGGTAATTACGTGAACCTGATGCTTGATTGTACTTACATCTTTATTGGTAAAAGTGATGACCAAACTTTACAGAAAGAACCTATTTTGTTTAGAAAAAAACACTTCTGTCAAATTCTTGAGTATGGTATTTCCTAATGGATATATTAGACACTGTCGGTCCATTTCTAGGATCAGAAAATGATGCAGACATAACAGACGATATATTAAGGTCTGTTGATGACTGGAAGGTCATGTTGATTAATGAAGATTACATAATAATTGATGGTGTATTTTATCGGTATGTGATCACACACAGCCAGTGTTTTGTTTTATCTTGGTAAAACCATGAAAAGACGACATCAGTTCATGAATGAAATGTGTTAGATTCCACAATCACCAGAATTTCAAACAAAACAAATAATGCATTATAAATTTGAGCCTGTATATACCACGATTTCAACAACTGGGTATATGCCCCGTTTCTCCTGTATTAACTGGGTAACGTATATCAGCTGGGCTGCGTTGGTCCAGTGATTAAGGTGGACCGTACGTCTTCACTGTTAATGTTCAACTCTTGGTTGCGAGTTCGAGACCAATGTGGAGCAATTGCCATGAACTGACCGCAGGTCAGTGGGTTTTTCTCACGTAGTAACAATGGCAATGAAGTTACAAAAAAAGTTATGTGAAAATTGAATAATATTAAATATTGGCCAATCATAGGTCAGTATTTGTTTACAAGTTTAATGTTTTGTGTTTTCGTCACAATCCATTAAATAGAAGGTTATTGATGAACATGAATTTGACCAATCAGAGGTTATGGCAGCCATCTTGAATCAGGGAAACCCCGGTAATGGGACCACCATACAACCTTTATGAAATAATATATATTGTACAGTAAGACTGGAACACCAAGGGAGCAATGGAAGAGCATGGCAATATTTGCATCTAAGAATGTTGATGCAAGGTGATTTTTTCAGGTTAATGTTCATGTCGGTTGTATATTTATGATACAACTTGTCATGTTTAGACTAAAACACCACAATAGTCCATTAATGTAGCTATCTACCCGTCCCTTCAGTAACTATCTACCAGTCCCCTCAGTAGCTATCTACCCGTCCGCTCAGTAGCTATCTGCCCGTCCCCTCAGTAGCTATCTACCCGTCCCCTCAGTAGCTATCTGCCCGTCCCCTCAGTAACTATCTACCCGTCCCCTAGCTATCTACCCGTCCCCTCAGTAATTATCTGCCCGTCCCCTCAGTAGCTATCTACCCGTCCCCTCAGTTCTTCGTCCAATCTCTCTTCCATGACTAAGGTCTCCGTCCAATCTCTCTTCCATAACTAAGGTCTCCGTTCAATCTCTATTCCATGATTACGGTCTCCGTCCAATCTCTCTTCCATGGCAATGTTCTCTGTCCAATCTCTCTCCCATGACTACGGTTTCCGTACATTCTCTCTTCCATGACTACGGTCTCCGTCCAATCTCTCTTCCATGACTATGTTCTCTGTCCAATCTCTCTTCAATGACTATGTACTCTGTCCAATCTCTCTTCCATGACTACGGTCTACGTCCAATCTCTCTTCCATGACTATGTTCTCTGTCCAATCTCTCTTCCATGACTACGGTCTCCGTCCAATCTCTCTTCCATGACTACGGTCTCCGTCCATTCTCTCTTCCATGACTACGGTCTCCGTCCAATCTCTCTTCCATGACTACGGTCTCCGTCCATTCTCTCTTCCATGACTATGTTCTCCGTCCATTCTCTCTTCCATGACTACGGTTTCCGTCCATTCTCTCTTCCATGACTATGTTCTCTGTCCAATCTCTCTTCCATGACTATGTTCTCTGTCCAATCTCTCTTCCATGACTACGGTCTACGTCCAATCTCTCTTCCATGACTATGTTCTCTGTCCAATCTCTCTTCCATGACTACGGTCTCCGTCCATTCTCTCTTCCATGACTATGTTCTCTGTCCAATCTCTCTTCCATGACTATGTTCTCTGTCCAATCTCTCTTCCATGACTACGGTTTCCGTCCATTCTCTCTTCCATGACTATGTTCTCTGTCCAATCTCTCTTCCATGACTATGTTCTCTGTCCAATCTCTCTTCCATGACTACAGTCTCCGTCCAATCTCCCTTCCTTGTCTACGGTCTCCGTCTATTCTCCCTTCCATGACTACGGTCTCCGTCCAATCTCCCTTCCTTGTCTACGGTCTCCGTCTATTCTCCCTTCCATGACTACGGTCTCCTTCCACTCTTCCTTCCTTGTCTACGGTCTCCGTCCATTCTCCCTTCCTTGTCTACGGTCTCTGTTTATTCTCCCTTCCATGACTACGGTCTCCGTCCAATCTCCCTTCCTTGTCTATGGTCTCCGTCTATTCTCCCTTCCATGACTACGGTCTCCGTCCGATCTCCCTTCCTTGTCTACGGTCTCCGTCCATTCTCCCTTCCTTGTCTACGGTCTCCGTCTATTCTCCCTTCCTTGTCTACGGTCTCCGTCTATTCTCCCTTCCTTGTCTACGGTCTCCGTCCGATCTCCCTTCCTTGTCTACGGTCCCCGTCCATTCTCCCTTCCTTGTCTACGGTCTCCGTCCATTCTCCCTTCCTTGTCTACGGTCTCTGTCTATTCTCCCTTCCATGACTACGGTCTCAGTCCGATCTCCCTTCCTTGTCTACGGTCTCCGTCCGATCTCCCTTCCTTGTCTACGGTCTCCGTCCAATCTTCCTTCCTTGTCTACGGTCTCCGTCCATTCTCACTTCCATGACTACGGTCTCCGTCCGATCTCCCTTCCTTGTCTAAGGTCTCCGTCCATTCTCCCTTCCTTGTCTACGGTCTCCGTCCGATCTCCCTTCCTTGTCTACGGTCTCCGTCTATTCTCCTTTCCTTGTCTACGGTCTCCGTCCATTCCCCTTCCTTGTCTACGGTCTCCGTCCATTCCCCTTCCTTGTCTACGGTCTCCGTCCATTCTCCCTTCCTTGTCTACGGTCTCCGTCCATTCTCCCTTCCTTGTCTACGGTCTCCGTCCGATCTCCCTTCCTTGTCTACGGTCTCCGTCTATTCTCCTTTCCTTGTCTACGGTCTCCGTCCGATCTCCCTTCCTTGTCTACGGTCTCCGTCCGATTTCCCTTCCTTGTCTACGGTCTCTGTCTATTCTCCTTTCCTTGTCTACGGTCTATGTTCATTCTTATCTAACTGGCTACGATCTACAAACTTTTCTCCCTAACTATGGACCCTGTTCATTCCTCCGTTCCATGGCTACGGACTACAAGACACTCAACACATCTCTTGCAATACAGAACACTCAACACATCTCATGCAATACAAGACACCAAACACATCTCCTGCAATACAGAACACTCAACACATCTCATGCAATATAAGACACTCATTACATCTCATGCAATACAGAACAGTCGACATATTTCATGCAATACAAGACACTCAACACATCTCATGCAATACAAGACACTCAACACATCTCTTGCAATACAAGACACCCAATACATCTCATGCAATACAAGACAGTCAACACATCTCTTGCAATACAAGACACTCAACACATCTCATGCAATACAAGACACTCGACACATCTCCTGCAATACAAGACACTCAACACATCTCTTGCAATACAAGACACTCAACACATCTCCTGCAATACATGACACTCAACACATCTCCTGCAATACAAGACACTCAACACATCTCATGCAATACAAGACACTCAACACATCTCATGCAATATAAGACACTCATTACATCTCATGCAATACTAGACACTCAACACATCTCATGCAATACAAGACACTCAACACATCTCTTGCAATACAAGACACTCAACACATCTCATGCAATACAAGACACTCAACACATCTCATGCAATACAAGACACTCAACACATCTCTTGCAATACAAGACACTCAACACATCTCATGCAATATATGACACTCAACACATCTCATGCAATACAAGACACTCAACACATCTCTTGCAATACAAGACACTCAATACATATCATGCAATACAAGACACTCAACACATCTCATGCAATATATGACACTCAACACATCTCTTGCAATACAAGACACTCAACACATCTCATGCAATACAAGACACTCAACACATCTCATGCAATACAAGACACTCAACACATCTCAAGCAATATAAGACACTCAACTCTTCTATTGCAATACAAGACACTCAACACATCTCATGCAATATATGACACTCAACACATCTCATGCAATACAAGACACTCAACACATCTCATGCAATACAAGACACTCAACACATCTCATGCAATATATGACACTCAACACATCTCTTGCAATACAAGACACTCAACACATCTCATGCAATACTAGACACTCAACACATCTCAAGCAATATAAGACACTCAACACATCTCATGCAATACAAGACACTCAACACATCTCATGCAATATAAGACACGCAACACATCTCATGCAATACAAGACACTCAACACATCTCATGCAATATAAGACACTCATTACATCTCATGCAATACTAGACACTCAACACATCTCCTGCAATACCAGACACTCAATATATCTCCTGCAATACAGAATACTAAACACATCTCATGCAATACAAGACACTCAATACATCTCATGCAATACAAGACACTCAACACATCTCATGCAATACAAGACACTCAACACATCTCATGCAATACAAGACACTCAACACATCTCATGCAATGCAATTTTGTTACTTACAATAGAATTGCCAAAATTAAAAAATGTCATTCTAATTTTAGTAACAAAGATCCTCTAAAGAAACGTTTCATCTCTCCACTCGCATTGGATTTGAAAGTCGGGATGTCTGGTATGTTTTTCTTTCGTTAAAATTACATTTTTCCCAGTTTTTAGTTAATCCGACAAACATTCTGATGCATTTAGGATTTCGTCATAAACAAATTGAGACGAGGATTAGTTGGCTGATGGGGAGTCCTTCTGTAATAACATCCCTTACAGGTGTCAACTCGGTCAGCACAGCAGCTGATCAGCGTGAATATAGGTAGATACATACTCTCGTTGACAAACATCGATTGGATGGACATAGCAATACTAGCTATTTACAAACAATTTTGTTTGAGCTTCCAACATAATTACGAAAGCGATGTTGTTTTGTAATAGCGGAGATACACTTGTGTTGGCTTTGTCAAGACAAATGGAGTAAATGGGGTTGTTTTTATTCACCTGAGGTTTTTATCATTATAACATACGACTAAATAGGTTTTGCTGTTTTGTGAAGATGGAGGAAATTACTGAAACGAGTGCTTTGTTAGAAAATACTTCTGTTATGATAAACATACACGTGAATAACGCTGTATCTTTCCCTCTTATGGGACACGCCATGCTTGGAAGCCTCCTGGTCTTGTCAATGGTGGTCGGAATTTGTGCCAATTCTGTAGGTATTGTGATATTTTACAAAAACAAGAATTTAAGGTCACCGACAAACCTTTTTATAGCGAGTCTCGCGTTCTGTGACCTCTTGATGCTAGTTTTGGCAACTCCGCTTCCGACTGCTTCTAGCTTCGCTAATCGTTGGATTTGGGGGCATGCTGGATGTGTGTTTGAGGGATTCCTTGTTTTTTTTCTTGGATTGACCAGTCTTTATCTCCTATGCGCGATATCTATTGACCGTTACATCGTCATCGCTATGCCACTGAACAATGCTTTGATCACAAAATGTCGTGCCATTTGCTCCGTGCTTGCATGTTACGGTTTGGGTTTTTTTTGGGCAACACTTCCTCTGTTAGGATGGAATTCTTATCAACTTGAGGGACTTATGACGTCATGCAGCGTGCTATGGGACACGAAAAAACCGGCGGATTACAGTTACAATGTTGTTATTTTCTTTACCTGTTTCATGTTACCAGTTATCATCATGTCCTTCTGTTATTATAAAGTGTATCGCACGGTAAGTAGAACTTTTCCCTCTGTTGACGATGATATTTTTCTCGGCCAGAGTTTTGTCGAATTTTACAAGTGGTCTCCTGGCTATCATCATTAACGACTCCTAGTGGGACGAAACTCGTGTATGGTGCATTGATGCGAATTAATTCATTAATTGGCTTTAAATATTTTCTGAGTTGTATTGAACTGTAATGATATCACTGGTGTATTTTTTGAACAATTCCTTGAGATTGCCAGTTGCGGACTCTGAGTGTGGTCCCCAGGTTTGCCGAAACCTGTATTATTCATTCAACGCACTACCAAGTGCGAGACTTATGTGTCACGAGAAGAAGAAAATCATAAGAAAACGCACATATTTACAGAAAAACAAGGTTAATAGATAAACTTTGAAAGATGAATATCAATTTTGACAAGAATTTCATGGATAATAAATTATAGCTTGTATTTTGTTCTATTAATAGACACAATCGGCAACGTTTGACAAGAATATTAACCCTCGAATATGGTAACTCGATCTCAAACAACAGACTTGCTGTTAAAAGATTCCCACTGTCACCGGACTAATCTTAACTTTATTAGCAAAGGGCCATAACTATAATAAGTAACATCAAATCGATCCCATTGTCAAACATGCCTAAAATATCATTTTTGCTTATACAAAATGCCCAAGCTATATATATATTCTGTAGAAAGTGTCAAACTTGACATAAATCCAAAGCTGACAATGAAAGTAAAGAAGAATTCATTTTGAGATAAAAAAGAAAACAAAAAAAAAACAAAAAAACAAAGTTTCCGTTTCCAAAATGCTTCGGAGATGCCTTATATGCCCGTATCCGTTTCAAATAAAGGCTTGGACTGAAATGTCTGATGTTTCCTAGAAACGATGACCAGAAGATACGGAGAGGTCTCGTTGGAAGTGAGACTTCATCATGATTTAAGTATGTAATAATACCTTACTAATATTGTTTGTCTCCAGTGAGATTTATCATGAATATGGTATAAAGTAGCACCATTGTGAGCATTTAAATACAACCCTCACACTTATTCTAAATACACACTATTGAATGATAATGTATGTAAATCAATACACACAGCACGGAATTAATCATTGAAGAACTAGACAGTTCCGTGCCTTAAATTATCCTTAACACATTAATTAATTTATATTGTTCATATAACTTTTCGAAGATATATATAGAATTGACAGAACTATACACTGTAAAACAGTCTTCACATTGACCAGAACTATACACTGTAAAACAGTCTTCACATTGATCAGAACTATACACTGTAAAACAGTCTTAACATTGATCAGAACTATACACTGTAAAACAGTCTTAACATTGATCAGAACTATACACTGTAAAACAGTCTTAACATTGATCAGAACTATACACTGTAAAACAGTCTTAACATTGATCAGAACTATACACTGTAAAACAGTCTTAACATTGATCAGAACTATACACTGTAAAACAGTCTGAAACCCCATAAAATAACTTTATTTACGAAAGGTAAGAAATATTACATATAACGGATTGATTTCACAACTTGTTTCTGTAACAATCGGGGTTTTCAGTACCACTGGTTTCCTATTGATTGCTCTACCCGAAGGACACAGAGAATCGATGGACACGATAAATGTTTCATTATCATCTATTTCAGGCGATCTTTTTATTAGGTTGATCGCTAGTGCAGGTCTCCTAATGCAATGCTGTTCTTTTACACACGGAATGGGGTGATAATTGAACCCATTTGAGATAAACACACTTGACGGGCCATGTATTGGCGATTTTCACTGGTTTTGGAGTGTACTTGATCAGCAGGCGTCATATCAAACTTGGATAAATCAATATGTTAAGTGGCCTGATATTGAAAATGTTCCTAGACAGTAGCGGTTATGATTTATAGTGTTATCACAAAGAAATGATGAATAGATCACGGCATTAGGAAACGTTATCGAATATAGAGAGTTGAGAGACAGTTGTTGTGATTTTTGTGGTATTCTCATTGGATATTTTTCATTGTTTAATCAGTTTCAAAAGTTTATTTAATATAGACTGATGTATATTTACAATGTCATTGCTAACCTGATGATATATAACTGGTTATCACAGACCCGTGTCACTGCTAACCTGATGATATATAACTGGTTATCACAGACCCGTGTCACTGCTAATCTAATGATATATAACTGGTTATCACAGACCCGTTTACAATGTCACTGCTAACCTGATGATATATCACTGGTTATCACAGACCCGTTTACAGTGTAACTGCTAACCTGATGATATATAACTGGTTATCACAGATCCGTGTCAGTGCTAACCTGATGATATATAACTGGTTATCACAGACCCGTGTTATTGCTAACCTGATGATTTATAACTGATTATCACAGACCTGTTTACAGTGTCACTGCTAACCTGATGATTTATAACTGATTATCACAGACCCGTTTACAGTGTCACTCCTAACCTGATGATATATAACTGATTATCACAGACCCGTGTCACTCCTAACCTGATGATATATAACTGATTATCACAGACCCGTGTCACTCCTAACCTGATGATATATAACTGGTTATCACAGACACGTTTACAGTGTCACTGCTAACCTAATGATGTATAACTGGTTATCACAGACCTGTTTACAGTGTCACTCCTAACCTGATGATATATAACTGGTTATCACAGACCCGTTTACAGTGTCACTGCTAACCTGATGATATATAACTGATTATCACAGACCCGTTTACAGTGTCACTGCTAACCTGATGATATATAACTGGTTATCACAGACCCGTGTCACTCCTAACCTGATGATATATAACTGATTATCACAGACCCGTTTACAGTGTCACTGCTAACCTAATGATATATAACTGGTTATCACAGACCCGTGTCACTCCTAACCTGATGATATATAACTGATTATCACAGACCCGTTTACAGTGTCACTGCTAACCTAATGATATATAACTGGTTATCACAGACCTGTGTCACTGCTAACCTGATGATATATAACTGGTTATCACAGACCTGTTTACAGTGTCACTGCTAACCTGATGATATATAACTGGTTATCACAGACCTGTTTACAATGTCACTGCTGGCCTGTTTGACCATTTTCATTTTTAAATATGTCGAAAAGTTAAATAATTGATAGAGACTAATTCTTGGTTTCTTGCAGGTTCGAGCGGTGTCTCGAAACAATCAATGGGACATTAACAATCGTATGACTGAAAGAAAATTGAAAGTAGAACGGAAGATTTCCAGGACGATACTCATCATGATTGGTGAGAGTTCATTTTGTTTTTAAAAAACCGGATATGACGTAAACATGAAACAACAGAGTTACCTCCCTTGTATGTTTATTAACGGATGTAGTGTAATAAAGAGTTTGTTATTGAAAATTCAGTACAATCGCTAGAGTAGACAAAGCTGACATCACTAGATAATGGCCAATAGAAAATGAAAAAGTGAATACCCTTTAGTAATCACTTGTGATCTTAATGTTTGCTGTAGATATAGATACGTAAGCATCGATTTTCATATTGTGTCGGTGAACATGTTGTACATAACAACGTCAAGTATCATCGTGAGAGGGGACATTCATTTCGTCATTCATTTGTTTCCAATTAGTATAATTCTGTTAATTTCAATGTAACATCACTTTTATCAAAGTGTACATTGAAAAATAAATTAGAAACTGAAATTGAGCATGATATTTACTACATGTGGGAATACATGATTTCAAGTTGTTTATCAAGTAAAAGTACTGATTTACAGGATAGCATGTTGTGATATAGCCGGTCTGTGTTCCAGTGAACTCGGTCCATCTTATATTTTTGCATGAGTCACTTTTGTGCAACATTATGGAATGTTTTTCACTGGCTGAGCAAATAAGTTTTTGATTATATCATAACAGAGACAGTGAGTTAAAAATGGCGAAACAAAATGACATTCTGGGGTTGTTTTCTCCTCCACATGTTCATTTTAAATTCTGTCATAGTATAACTCTTCCTGCGTAATGTGATGAAATATATCTTAAACTTGTCACTGTGACTATTATCATATGAAAGAAAAATCTGTGTGTAACATTTAAAATATTTGCTATATATGTTTGCTTATGTCTCATTTCACTGTTCATCAACTTGAGCGGAAATATCTTTATAGCCCAATATGTAATGTTTCAGGAGTGTTCCTGGGTTGCTGGTCGCCATATGCTATAGTCTCGTTTTGGGCGGCATTTGGAGTTGCCAACGATATTCCTGTAGGTGTGACGGGAATACCACCTTTCATTGCAAAAACGTCTTCTGTGTGGAACCCAATCATCTACATATGTACAAACAGGCAGTTCCGAACGGCCTTCTTGCATATCCTTCCTTGTGTCAGCTTACGAAGAGAACAAGCTGAATCAAGCGAAATGATTCATGTCGGTTCTTCTCGAGTCGTTGCCATCGACAGTCCAACTCCGCCATTACGACAGCAGCTCAACTGTTTGACCAACCAAAATGAGAGACCTCATCTACCAAGTGGCAAGAACGTAATATTTGATGACGTCGTCGAGGAATCCAGAGTTGAGCCGATTAATGTCCCTAAACAAGAAATGGGCGACGTTTAAATTTGATTAGGTATCGAACTTTCCGTCAGGAAAATATCCACATGCTATCCGTTCGTTATTAATGTACTTGTGTGAGAAGTAAAACAATTTAAGTATAAAACTTTTTTCTGGTGATGATGTTTTGAAAGGTTTGAGTTTAGAGAGTAAATTGAAAGCGAACAAAAAAAAACATCAATTCGTTGCTGCAATACTTTTTTCCGGTACAGGCGTCAGAATATGCTATTTTCTAATAAATGTTCGTCTTTCATTACAAAGTAAGTATGATACTTTTGATATTGAGAAATCATCATGTGAAAATGCTAGGTTTTCATTTGATTGAAAGAGCTTTAAACTCCATGGCAATCAAAAAATGAAAATGTTCCAAAATTACATAAATATTTTATTTGTCCATATTCTAGTAACAAACTTTTTTCAAGACTATAATTTTTCGATAGAGACATTTCGATGGTACCTTTCATGACAACAAAGAGCGGATTTCTTTTCTTTATTTTTACAATTTTCACCTTAACATCTAGTTGTTCCAAGATCAAGATACCAGCTGAAATATTCATTTTCGGGTGTTAAAATTCCGAGAAGGTTGTCACCAAGTCGGAATTCATGAATTAGAAATCAATGGTTTGTGATGATAATTCTACCCAAGACGAAACACCTTAGCAACAAGAAAGCATTGGCATTGTACACGCTATTAATCGAATCACGCCGTCAACTATGCCCTCAAAAAAGTAGTCCATAGGTGAAATTTCTTCAAAACGTTACACAAATCGCATGTTTTCAACCTGTAAGTATAACTATTTTATGATGAAATGAATGTTAAACTGACTTATGTCTTACTTCCGGTCAAAACACCAGAGGAGTGAAACTTTAGGCACAACATTGTCTTCAGGACAAACTACTGTAATGTTTCCAAAACCGTACTTCCCTCGACTTGCTCTATCAAAATTACTAATGACCTTTCTGACTTTGATAATCGTTCAATTCTATCTGAGAGAATCTGTTGGACTCAAATCTTTTGTGTGTTGCTGGACGTGAGATTTTAGAATTCAAAAACTGGAGGCATATCTAATGAAAAATTTAACCTATCAGCTGTGGCATAGTTTTGCTAAGCGATGATATTGATTTCTAAACGACATCCAAAGACATCCATCGACATATAGGTTTATGGTCACGATCTACGACATGACCTTTCTGGTGTAAATGTTATTTTTCTAAATTGCGGCAACTCGTTAATGATGCTCTTCATCCTTATTCCGGAAAACCTGAACCACCTGAACACCTCATTATCTTACCAGCATTCATTGGCCATCATTATCGTCACCAAATCGTGTACCGCTAGAGAACGCACGGCCTATTTCTATCGTAATTTTTAGTCTCTCTGGAGACTTAACAGATGTTCTATATGACAATGTCTCCATTTATTTGTCCAGCTTTTTCACTTGCCATCATTCTGTACTGTTATTGTATTCCGTTAAATCTATTCTTGTATTGAATGCATGTGATATTAGGCAACTTGTAAACAGCTGAATATCAATTTCTTATATATTTTTTAAAATTTTGTCTACTTATGAATATTGAACACAATTATCTAAACAAGGTCAGAGTCTGTACTAAATTATAACCATACTTCCATGATCACTGTCGTCAACCTGTTCAAGAATAATCTTTTCAAAATGGCGGACCAAGACGTCAACGAAAGTAGGTGCCCTCTTTAAGCTACAAAGACACTGTTTTCGGCCCTGAAAACACCGGTACCCCTACAAATGTTTAGAATATTCTATTTTCAACGGCCCTGAAAACATCGGTACCCCTACAATTGTTTAGAATATTCTATTTTCAACGGCCCTGAAAACATCGGTACCCATACAATTGTTTAGAATATTCTATTTTCAACGGCCCTGAAAACATCGGTACCCATACAATTGTTTAGAATCTTATATAACGGTCGTATGGTTTACAAATGAATGTGGAATCAAAATATTCTCTTGTATTTTTCATTTTTGTTTTGTGACAATGATACAGAACTGGGTTTACCCTAGGTATTAGATTATTCAGGTGATAACTTTTTGTCAGGTCGGCGAGAAAAAGCCTGCGTTGTTTCCACAGACCGTGTTTGGAAGATTAGACATCACTCATGAACTTGGTATAGTTAGTGTGATGGTGGTGTCCTACTGCAGAGAGAGGCTGTTTTATCATTAGTATAACCTATACAACAGAAGTGAACGTATTCCCTGATTTCGTTTCTGTTCATTTTGGATGGTTTTTTGGGGTTTTTTTTTTTAAAACATTTGTGTCGATTTCACATTTTATCAGCACCTAACCAGAAAGGTATCTTGAAAGTGCAAGTTTTGTTGGTACTTCCTGTTATATATTGGTTGGAAAACGACAAGCCAGTGAATTACAACAGGAGAATGATAATTTCTGACGACGTCAAAGCTTCGTTAAATAAAACGTAATCTTTAGCGTGACGCCAAAATCCGTTGACACCTTCGAAATTTATAAGGCGAAATCGGTTTACAAGTTCCACTAGGTTGAATAACGATTTCCGTCAGCAACTGGAAGAAGAATGTCTGCGAAAAAGAACATAGAGAATAGACTTCACAGCTCTAGATTACGCGCTCACAAACACGCTGCGCCCTCGACTAACATAGTCGCTCTACACCCTTGACTCACTGACCCGCTGTACGTCCTCGACTCGCACACTCCCTATACGCCATTGACTCACAGACACGCTGTTCGCCTTCAACTCACAGATCTGCTGTACGTCCTTGACTCACTGACCCGCTGCAAGCCCTCGACTCACTGACCCGCTGTACGCCCTCGACTCACAGACCCGCTGTACGTCACGACTCACACACTCGCTGTACGCCACGACTCACAGGCACGCTGTACGCCCACGACTCACAGACCCGCTGTACGTCACGACTCACACACTCGCTGTACGTCATGACTCACAGACACGCTGTACGCCCTCGACTCTCACACCCGCTGTACGTCACGACTCACTGACCCGCTGTACGTCACGACTAGCTGACCCGCTGTACGTCACGACTCACAGACCCGCTGTACGCCCTCGACTCACAGACCCGCTGTACGTCACGACTCACACACTCGCTGTACGTCATGACTCACAGACACGCTATTCGTCACGACTCACAAACCCGCTTAACGTCACGACTCACAGACCCGCTGTACGTCACGACTCACAGACCCGCTGTACGCCCTCGACTCACTGACCCGCTGTACGCCACGACTCACAGACCCGCTGTACGTCAAGACTCACAGACACGCTGTACGCCACGACTCACAGACACGCTGTACACCCACGACTCACAGACCCGCTGTACGTCACGACTCACACACTCGCTGTACGTCATGACTCACAGACACGCTATTCGTCACGACTCACAAACCCGCGGTACGTCACGACTCACAAACCCGCTTAACGTCACGACTCACAGACCCGCTGTACGTCACGACTCACAGACCCGCTGTACGCCCTCGACTCACTGACCCGCTGTACGCCACGACTCACAGACCCGCTGTACGTCAAGACTCACAGACACGCTGTACGTCACGACTCACACAAACGCTGTACGCCACGACTCACAGACACGCTGTACACCCACGACTCACAGACCCGCTGTACGTCACGACTCACACACTCGCTGCACGTCACGATTCACAGACCCGCTGTGCGTCACGACTCAGAGACCCGCTGTACGTCACAACTCACAGACCCGCTGTACGTCACGACTCACAAACCCGCTTAACGTCACGACTCACAGACCCGCTGTACGTCACGACTCAATGACCCACTGTACGGCACGACTCACAGACCCGCTGTACGTCAAAACTCAATGACCCACTGTATGTCACGACTCACAGACCCACTATACGTCACGACTCACAGACCACTGTATGTCACGACTCACAGACCCTTTGTACGTCACGACTCACAGACCCACTGTACGTCACGACTCACAGACCCACTGTATGTCACGACTCACAGACCCGTTGTACGTCACGACTCACAGACCCGCTGTACGTCACGACTCACAGACCCGCTGTACGTCACGACTCAATGACCCACTGTACGTCACGACTCAATGACCCACTGTACGTCACGACTCACAGACCCGCTGCAAGCCCTTGACTCACTGACCCGCTGTACGCCCTCGACTCACTGTCTCGCTGGGAGTCCTCGACTCACAGACTCGCTGTACACCCTCCACTCACAGACACGCTGTAAGTCAAGACTCACAAACCCTCTGTACGTCACGACTCACTGACCCGCTGTACGTCACGACTCATAGACATGCTGTACGTCACGACTCACTGACCCGCTGTACGTCACGACTCATAGACATGCTGTACGTCACGACTCACTGACCCGCTGTACGTCACGACTCATAGACATGCTGTACGTCACGACTCACTGACCCGCTGTACGTCACGACTCACTGACCCGCTGTACGTCACGACTCACTGACCCGCTGTACGTCACGACTCATAGACATGCTGTACGTCACGACTCACTGACCCGCTGTACGTCACGACTCACAGACCCGCTGTACGTCACGACTCAATGACCCACTGTACGTCACGACTCACAGACCCGCTGTACGTCACGACTCACTGACCCGCTCTCCTTCCGTCACCTTCTTCCAATCCCCTATCTCTGACATAAAATAGATAAATAAAACAAAAATAGGATATAGTAAACACTTTATTGTCTACAAGTCGACACCTGAAAAAGTGTTTACAGTTTGCATATCATATTTACAAAATAAATAATTATAGGAATCACAGATAGGCATTATAGATTAAAGGCGTCCTTACGTCCACGCGCCATTCAAATATAACTTAAGATATATTAAATATAATGCATAAGAACTTTTGAATATTCATGACATGGATACAAGAAATTATAAATTATATCGCACACTGAGACACTTTTATTTTTCAATACATTTATATTACTATAGATATCGGCAAAGTAATGAGTGGTAGGGATATAATGGGTGAAGGAGAGGACTGGCACAATATAGTTCCCCATGTTTCAGTCTGTAGCTCCGAGAGACAGTGCCTCCTAGCTCAATGCATATTTTTAATTATATCGCTTAAAAACATCTGATACAAACTGATAGGGATGATATAAATTTACAATATGGAGGGCTCCTTGGGTCCTCACAGCAGTGTCAAGCTATTGAGAATGCCTCGCTCTCGCTCGCTGTTGAAACTATTTTACATTTCAGCACACAACCAATGAAATGAAACATGAAGACAAAGTATGGACGAAGTGTTAATAATTTGTATTCAGTTCCTAAGGCTTTGAACTTTTTTGGTGGCAAATGTCAACAGCGATGAAACCAGTAAGTTTTGTTTCCTTTTTATAATTTTTTAAAATGTAACATCATTTTAAGATGCAAAACAAGGGGCCTTACGGGCTTTTATGGTCACCCGAGTTGTACAAAGCTGTTTGTCAATGTTACAATACAACAAAGTAAACATGAACGAAATTGCTGATGCTTTGCAAACTAAACGTAAAGTATACAAAATATTAACTACCTTTCAATGTTTATAATTCTAACCAAGTTTGAATTATTTCCAACCGGCAAAAAAAAAAAAGAAATCTTTCTCAAAACTGAAGCTTTTTGTGCTATTGTAGCTACACTATACGTTACCCGACGAAGGAGACCACTGGTGTGAAAATTTCTGTAATTTCATTCAATATAACTTTAATTGGTCCGCTCATTAACTCCCGCGGCGGCTCAGTCGGCCACTGTATGATATTGTTATACTTTACTAACAGTTCTAACCAAGTCTGAAAATATTTTCGATGGAACGATTACCGGTTGATGGCTCTAATGACCATTTATGTGTTGACGGGCCCTTAAGAATGTCATAATAATAATAATAATAATAATAATAATAATAATAATAATCAATTGAACACTTCTGCAAAATTTCGTCCAAATCGGTTTATGTATTTTTGAAAAAAAAAATTTAAAAATCGAAAATGTGAATTGTTAACGGACGTAGGACGGTGAATATTTTACGTGCTGGGCCCCAATATACTGGTTTCCCAAAATAAAAACAAAATTTGAGGCATCACTTGTATATGGTTATCTAATGTTGTCTAAGCATGTTTGATGATAAAAAGGTTTTCTGAATCTATAGAACACAAACTACTGATCAAAGTGACAAGTGAGATATGTTTAAGGAAACACGAGTAGGTGAAGAATTGTATTTTGGGGTCAGACTTAGTAAGTGCTGATAACCTATAGACTATTAGTTATAATTTGTAAAAAAAAAATTATCACATCTTTATTGCAATACAGTTTGGTATCTCAGCACTTTTTATAATGAGCATCATTAAAACTATCACAGATAAAAATTGCATTTTATAAGAATGATATGGAAATATAGCTTGTTTATATCTTTTGAATAGTATTCAGTAAGTTGTTCCAAAGATGCAAGAAAATGTAACTGAAAATTTTAACCCTGCTTCAGGTGTAAATTTGATTATCCGTATAATGCGAAAAAAACTTTACCGAACCAGGCCTCTTTAGTCCGAACCATACCTCTTTAGTCCGTACCAGACCTCTTTAGTCCGAACCAGACCTCTTTATTCCGAACCAGATCTCTTTAGTCCGAACCAGATCTCTTTAGTCCGAACCAGACCTCTTTAGTCCGAACCAGACCTCTTTATTCCGAACCAGACCTCTTTAGTCCGAACCAGACCTCTTTATTCCGAACCAGACCTCTTTAGTCCGAATCAGACCTCTTTAGTCCGAACCAGATCTCTTTAGTCCGAACCAGACCTCTTTAGTCCGAACCAGATCTCTTTAGTCCAAACCAGATCTCTTTAGTCCGAACCATTGACGACATTTCGCTTTTTATAGTTTGAACTTCGAGCGACACCTCTAGATCCGAACCGTGGAAAAATTCATCTTCAGTCCAAACACTGAGTGATATCCCAGTCTTTCGAGGATATCTCGCCGGAATCGTTACTCTGTATTAATCATGCATTATTTCACTAACCAACAGTAACCACAAACTCACGAAGAAAATTGCTAGGAAATGGAATCAAACTGACATATGGAAGCGCCAGAGAGGACTCTTTGTCGAAGGAAACCAGATCAAAAGATACGCAGATACTACCTCAGGAATCAGGGCCATCTTGACGAACTGGCAAAATCGTATCCACCATGTCATATTAATGGCAGTGCATTGAAGTGTTGGAAACGGTCATTGTTAAAGCATTTTTTTCACTTGAACTTCATATAAAAGCGGTGGTAATGGTACATTTTAACAGGCTTATAAGTGTCCGGCTAGATTTCCAAATTAATGTTGTAATCAAAGATGGCGGATTAGGAAACCAAACTGACCTAAGCAGGGTGACACAGCGGTAACGTGAAAGCATTAAGTTCTGATGTCCGTGACAGGAATGGATAAGATATTGTAGAACATCGGATGATTCCGACAAAAAAAATCATTGCCGGAAAATCTATTTCTAGTATCGATTAAGTAATAGATGTGGTGGAACTTAAAAATACACTTTAAATGATATAAGGAATGAACAGTCTGGAATGTTCTACTTCTCTCCCCCTCGTCATACTACTTATAAACTCGTGTATAAGATCATCTTTCATTAAATTAAATGGATTTGTTTCACGCATTATATTATGACATTAAGCGACATAGAGATGTTAGATGGTGTGGTTAATGACGAACTAAACTCCAAATCTTGGTATTGTTCTACAAATAAAGACACACAAGCAACGAAATCGCAGCCAACACCAGAAATTGCAGACATCCAACAATTCGGCATCAAATATATAATATCACTCCTGTGTTAATCATCACACATAATCATCCTCATCCCCTACGTTACAAGAAAGGGTATTTGACGAACTAGACAAACTACCTATAGAAACTGCACGGACGAGTTTCGGTGTGCGAGTGCTCTCCCTTTGATTGTTCAAAAACTCTTTTCTTCCTGTTGTCAGAGGAGTTGATAATTTTGGAACCGGCGTTTCTGAACCATTCCGGATCGTTTCGTTATATCCGTTATAATCCAACTGATCCCGAGAAGAATATTTTGATATTTCACCACATACATCATCAGTAAAGTCATACGTCTGTGACAAATCACCGTTAGAGATTCCTTTAATTGGAGACATGTTTTCTAAATTAGAAGATGACAGTAAATTAGAAACAGATTTAGATTTTCCTATCCCTGATAGCGACTTAGGTGCCGGAATTCTAGATCTAGGTCCGGATTTTTCGTCCTTTCTTGGTTTTGTATTAATTAGCTCTTTAATCTTTGACACTAGCATGCTTGTATGATCCGAAACACTTCGTTTCATGTTTGTTTCCGGTGCAGGTGCAGAATGCACACTGTTTGAACTTGACTTCCGTGAAATGGATGACTGCGTTGGAGTACTAGGCCGGGGTGGCATTGAGTTTGCCCGCGTGAACTGTTGTGGTGTTCCACGCTCTTTTGTTGGAAATGATGGAGTCTTTGGTCGAGAAGGAGTTGAGGCTGTAGAGCCCCGGTTGCTTGTAGAAGGCGAGCTTTTGAAGGACGACTTGGAATTTTTCCGTTTCACATTTTCGTTGCTGTCTAGAGACCCCACATCGCCACTAGCAACGTCTGAGTCATCCTGTTCACTACTAAATTTAGTTATCAGTTCACCATTGCCACCAGGAGTTTCGTTTACGGAATCTCGAAGCTCCTTCGCTTTCAGTCTTCTGAATAATTCGTCCATCTTAGCGTACGCGTCAGCGTCCTCTGGTGGTGCATCAAGGCCATCGAGGTCGACTTCTTTTAGACCATTGATTGGGAGAGACAGTGCTGCCTTGATCTCCGCCAAAGGGCGCGATTCTAGCTCGTGCTCGTGAATATCCCTGGGGTTAGGGGTTTTGCAGCGTCTGTGCACAGACTTCGGGGGAAAGGATTTGGTCGGAGTTTTTGCCTTTGTATTTTTAGCAGCTGATTCTACCCAAGCCTCAGTTCGATTATTCACAAAATGTGTACCATTCTCGCCGCGTTGGACAACTAGCACGTTTTCCTCTAGCTTCTTCGAGGCAGCAGATTCTGGGTCGACACTTCGCGGTCTCGTTCGAAGAGATGACGTTGCCATCACGTTTCGTGCCCGTGACCTTGACCTATCCACATCGGATGTTGGTTTCTGGTTTTGAGATGCCGTTGACGCTCTCGCAATAATACGGCATCCACTAGGACGAGGTGTCTTTGTTTCCTTTGTATCGCTTACTGACAAGACATGTCTTCCACCTGACCTATTTACCGTTAGAACAGTTTCTCCCTCCGTCGAATTTTGTGCACTTAGAGATCTGTGTTCTATGCTGGGTGTGCGCGACCTGCGTTGCGAGGCAGGGCTATCTGAAACATTACGAGCCCTTGTTGAATCTACCGTGCGACTACCGTACACGTTGCTAACGCTCTCTGTGACAGACTTCTGGGAAGGCATACTTAAACCCCTGTCTCTGTCCTCGGGGCCCGGAGTTCTTGACCTACGGGGTGTAATTACAGCGGCATTCATTGTAGCAGGTCCAGGAGTGGAGGAACGTTTTGCTAGAAACATTTTAGTATATGAAGAACTATTGCTTGTATTCGAGGTCTTGGATGCGCTTGATGCCGATGGAGCCTTAGCTAAGATAGTAGCTTTTCTTGGCGTGGGCGGTTTTCCACTGCTTGCTTGGGAACTTTGATTCTGACCGGAATACGCTGGTTGCTTTTCCAAATTATGAATGGAATCCTTCAAACTGGATAACGGCGTGCACGGTCGCGGAATTAGGGAGGGGGTGGAGGGGCGAGCCGGTGTGGATGGTCGTGCTAGTCTTTCTTCGGGAGAATGCATAACAGGTACGACGGGAATTTCATCTACGGTAGATGATTGTGACGCGTTTGCTGTTTTGATGATATTATCATCGAGACTTTGTGTTCTATTGATTTTGTCTTTCGATACCAAATGGAATTCGTCCTTTGGTGAAGAGTCTACACTCGATAAAGAACTTTGACGGGATGCTCCGTAACTACGTTCTACAGAGGAACTTTTACTGCCGTCTGACAAAACACTTAACGAAACGTCACTTCCGGAATTTGTAATATGTTTTGTATCGCTACTTCCTGAATTCAATTGTCGCAGAGCTTGGTAAGTTTTTGAAAATGAACCTTGATTAGATTCAGTTTCCGCAGCAACTTCGCTTGTAATGGACACATAACTCACATTTGGTGATGTCTGTTCCGGTTTCGGGGAGACATGTGCTGTCGAATTAAAATTATCCTTCCGATAAGGTGTACTTGAAGAGCTAGTATTGTGCGCTGTAGCTGAAGCGGAAACGCTTTCTGAACCAGTTCCATAGCGACTCGCGGCAAGACGAGCACGAATTTCAGCGATCCTTTCACTTCTAGAACTCGTCGTATCGGATGACAAATCACTTTTAGAAGTTGACAATGTCCTAGTATCAGATACCTTTATATCATTATCACTTTGCCTGTCGCTCGTAATCCTACTCAAAGAATTTGAACGCATTTCATTTCGTGTTTGCTCCCCAAACGTTCGGTTCAGTGATCTCGAATGCTGTTCCGTTTTAGTTTCGAATGAATTCCTTGTAAAATTCCCCTTTGAACTATTGTTTGTTTCGTTTCCACTGTTTTGAAATCGCGTTGGTGTTTTTGGACGACTAGTTCCGGATGGCCCACTTGTCTGTCGTGTGACCCCTGGCGAAGGTCGAGGTACACTTCCGGTTGCGGATCTCGAAACAGTCACTGGTGTTGTGGACCGGAACTGACTTGTAGGTGTCTTGGGTCGTGACACCGAACTGGCACTAACTGGTGTCTTTGGTCGAGTGACAGAATTAACAGGTGTTTTAGGCCTAGGCACAGTATTCACTGGTGTTTTTGGTCGCGCGATTGACGTTTTCCTTGATGGTCTATCGAGTTCATAGTAATCGTCAGAAGACTGGGTGGATTTGAGTATCTTATCGTGTTTGCTAGCACTACTTCCTGTATCGAAACTTCTAGAAGTGTTCTTGTTTCCCCATGTTCTATACTTTTGTGTTGCCTCCATAAGTGGAAGCTTTTTATTCGGATATCCAGTGTGTGTGTGTTTAAAACTTTCCGTACTGCTTTGCGACCTCGGTGAATCTAGACTTCCTTCCGAAGTGTTGCCGTTCGGAACAGACAATGCATTATTTAAGAGACTCTTAAACTCGTCCAATGTCATAGTACTTATTTGGTCCAAACTAAGGTTGTTTTGATTTGGCGTGGATCCTGACGTCACATCCGTTTCCTCACTATCGTTACCAGAAGAATCCATACTTGGTCGTGATGGTAACTGTCGACGGTCGTCTAGTCTGGAGACTCTGCAATAACAAAGCATCAATGAGTACTGCAATATTATACTATGTCGTGAAATGGCGACTTACCTAGTTATTCGATATAACTAAGTTCGTTTTACTGAGGTATTTTGAGATCAATTATACTTCTCGCCATTAATCCTTCAGTTCGTATGCAGTAAAATACACCATGATTATCACGGCGCATTTCATGTAAATCTGTTCTTGTTTATACATCAATACCTATAATATGAAATCTAAAAAGTAGACAGGTTATCATCATATATACGTTGAAATAAAAAAAAAAACCGGCTATGGTGATGATCACAAGTGGGTTATCATGAAACATACTTGTTTAAAAAACAATGCATTAAATAGGTAAAGATGGTAACCAATCTATTGTTGTATATACTGAATGGTCCCGGGTGTTTTTAATACGAGGACAAGATACCATTGAACCCAGATAAAAAGTGTAAAGGGTCACTGTAGTTGTAGTGTGTTCGTTTTACGAATGCAGTTAGAAAAGAGCTGTAAGATAAATGTTGAATGTGGTTAGTAAAGGAGTGAACCTTTACATGGAGTAGACATCAAGCTTCCTTATAATTACAAAAATGATATAGAGAAACGTTCTCAAATGGTATTAATTATACTGTTAGATATCTCCATCAACGGAGGCTTGACGAAACCTAAGTACACACATCTATGATATTAACTGAGGTCTGACGACATCCCAGTACACACACTTCTATGATATTACCTGAGGTCTGACGACAACCCAGTATACACATCTATGATATTATCTGAGACCTGACGACACCCCAAATACACACATCTATGATATTAACCGAGGTCTGACGACACCCCAATACACACATCTATTATATTAACTAAGGCCTGACGACACCCCAGTACACACATCTATGATATTAACCGAGGTCTAACGACATCTCAGTACACACATCTATGATAGTAACTGAGACCTGATGACGCCCCAGTACACACATCTATGGCAATAACTGAGAACTGACGACACCCCAGTACACACATCTATGATATTAATGGATGTCTGACGACACCCCAATACACACATCTATGATATAAACCGAGGTCTGACGACACCCCAGTACACACATCTATGATATAAACCGAGGTCTGACGACACTCCAGTACACACATCTATTTTTTTAACTGATGTCTGACGACACCCCAGTACACACATCTATGATATTAACCGAGGTCTGACGACACCCAAGTACACACATCTATTATATCTATCGAGGTTTGACGATACCGAGGAACACACATCTATGATATTAACGGAGGTCTGACGACACCCCAGTACACACATCTATGATATTAACTGAGACCTGACGACACTGATGATTAACTGAGACCTGACGACACCCCACTACACAAATCTATGATATCAACTGAGACCTGACGACACCCCACTACACAAATCTATGATATCAACTGAGACCTGACGGCATGTACCACAAAGACAGACCATTCCATTAACCTGAATGTTGTAGTACCACAAGTCGTTACTTTAAAGCATGCACTGCCAAAAAATGTCTGCCTGTCCCCGTCTGTCTTATAATCTGTTTGTTAAAACGACTTGTGAATATGATAAGTGTATTGAATTTCTGAAAACTTGTAAAATCAAATGGATATTTTAGTTTTGGAACAAACAAGTTCACAAATACATCTTAATTCTATTGAACGAATGATTACGCCAACCAAACAGTCAGAAAAAAAACTTACGGTTTGTTGTTATTAGATATATATGTATCCTTCGGGTCATACTCGGGGCTCGTTATAGACACATAACTCACGTTAGGGGCCGTCTTCAGGGGCCCATCACTTGATGACGTATTGCTGGTACAGTAACCATATAAGGGCATGGCCGTGCCCCTTATAGGGAGACCATTTAACACATCCATTTTATCGCCAATCCAAGTATTAATACATTTATAAATCCACAAGATTTGAGTTGAGGATCGTCACTACCCCGGAATGCATTTTAACAGAAGTGGAACCTTATCGTACCGGGTTATAAGTCTTCTTCTCGTCTTTGTAAAATCACGTCTGTTGAAATTTCAAAATGGCTACGAATTTTAAATATACATGTGTAAATGTTCGATATAACATTTACACGGGTAAACACTGTAGAAGTATTTACCTGTATGTGTCAACCTTGCCTACAATCTAAGATCGAATTCTTTGTCCGTGACCCATACCAATATATACAGAACGCTGGAACCGCGCCAGGGGGACTCCTTTAAAAATGGCGGATCAGATATTGTAGTGGGTTTGCCTTGTATTGAGTGGAGAGACTTGAAAAGGTGGTGATGGATTCGATGTCAGATCCAATCAGATATAGGCTACCTATAACGTGTTTAGAGTTTATATGATACACTTCATAACAATTCATGAATCTTTCATCTTTGGATTCTCATGTAAGAAAAGGAAATACATACGAAAAGAAACACTTTTTAAGATTAAATTGATTACGATTGAACACAACAAACAAACACACACACCACCTCACACCCACACACAAACAACTGTCCAGACTACAGGGGTTCTATTTTACACAATCGTCCAGGTTATCATGGTTCTATTGTACACAGTTATCCTGGCTATCGGAGTTCTATTTTCGGATAAACATGTAGTTTAGATTTACAGTTTCAAGAAACATGTATGACACATTTCATAGGTTGATATGTGGCACACATCTCAAGTTAAACCCATGTCACATAGACTTTAAAGACAACTTTAATTACACGTGTGTCTGACTCAACTAGGACACAGATTCATTACACGTGTCTGACTCAGTCTGGGACACACAGTTTCAGTTACACGTGTGTCAGACAGTCTGGGACACACAGCTTCAGTTACACGTGTGTCAGACAATCTGGGACACACAGTTTCAGTTACACGTGTGTCAGACAGTCTGGGACACACAGCTTCAGTTACACGTGTGTCAGACAGTCTTGGACACACAGCTTCAGTTACAAGTGTGTCAGACAGTCTGTGACACACAGCTTCAGTTACACGTGTGTCAGACAGTCTGGGACACACAGTTTCAGTTACACGTGTGTCAGACAATCTGGGACACACAGCTTCAGTTACACGTTTCGCACTCATCCACACATTACATTCAGGTTGTGTACATTTTATAACACATAACAGTACGAGATTGGACACGTCCACGCACAGATGTGTATACAACCAATTCAAGTGAATTCGACACCGAACTATGGCAATCTATACCTGTGTTAAAAGCTCGTATCTACAGAGTACTTTATATTCTTGTCAGCAAAAATAACCGGAACGTCACGATTATCCTTAGTACGAGTTTAAAAGAAAAAAATTCGAAACTTATTATCAAATAAAAAAAATCTCGTATCTAATTAATACCTTTACAGCCTCTAATAATTTCGGCTGATTTTTAAATTACAATTGATTTTAGTCATCAGCTTCCTGACAACGATGAATTATGCATAAAGTTCGTAAGTTTAAAATTTGGTATTGATATAATTATATCAACACGTGGCCTACAAGATAGATAGGTATTTTACTTACTTCTTTGTTATTCATTTATGAAGGTTTTCCATTCGACAGCATTTTAAATATTGGGAATTTAAATGTCCTTACTCAGACTTTTGTCAATAATGGTCTTTGTTGTGTGAACAATGTCGGCTGATTTGTGTTATGTGTCGGTAGTCAGCGATGTCCAACTTTAACGTCACACACACATAATACGTCCATCCTCGGCAATGAAAACACACCATACATTCCATAGAAAGACGATATACATTGGATTTGTTTTGAAAACAAACATGTCACAGCATACAGTACTCAGAGGAAATGTTTATAGATTTTAAATAGCGTCACTGTTGTAAAAACATACATTCTACATGTCGGTACATAATGAGTGTTACTGTCCACAACCCCTGAAAATAACCCCAGTAGTTCACATTGTAGAAAGATGTCACTACAAAGTAGAATTTATAAATCTGTTTTTCTATTCACCAGTTTTATGAAACACTTTCCTATCAGAGCTGTAGCACTGACTGATTAAGCGAAAGGTTTACAAATATTTCCATAAAGTTGTATCTTTTAAACAGTCAAAGCGATATGGAGTGCGTCTCTGCTGGACCCGCAAACTTAAAATTATGTCACTTTCACAAGTTACGTACATTACACGGACGTTGGTACACACGGACAGACATCAACATGTATGTACTTAGCAGTCACGATTCCAAACTATTCTTTGATATATATATACCCTTTACAAGCATTCGAAAGCCTAACTTAATTTCTTAAATAACTGTGTTTCAAAAATAGTGTTTATTTTAAATAATGAAAAATCATCATACGACTTTCTGTTTATGTTGTATATGTGTATATTTCTTTAATACAGAATCTTGAGTGTTAGATTTTTTTAACCCTATAGATAATTGTACTTTGATGTGGAATTAGCCGGGAGTTCCGGGAAGGATTCAAGATCCGGGCTATCGGATAAGTGGATGTTGGATGACACATGGGGGTATGGAGAGAGTGGGTGTTGATGAACATTATGTCCAGGGTGGGTATATGACACATGGGGGTATGGAGAGAGTGGGTGTTGGAGAGCATTATGTCCAGGGTGAGTATATGACACATGGGGGTATGGAGAGAGTGGGTGTTGATGAACATTATGTCCAGGGTGGGTATATGACACATGGGGGTATGGAGAGAGTGGGTGTTGATGAACATTATGTCCAGGGTGGGTATATGACACATGGGGGTATGGAGAGAGTGGGTGTTGGAGAGCATTATGTCCAGGGTGAGTATATGACACATGGGGGTATGGAGAGAGTGGGTGTTGATGAACATTATGTCCAGGGTGGGTATATGACACATGGATGTATGGAGGGAAGTGGATGTTGGAGAACATTATGTCCAGGGTGGGTATATGACACATGGATGTATGGAGAGAGTGGGTGTTGGAGAGCATTATGTCCAGGGTGGGTATATGACACATGGGGGTAGGGAAGGAAGTGGATGTTGGAGAGCATTATGTCCAGGGTGAGTATATGACACATGGGGGTATGGAGGGAAGTGGGTGTTGGAGAACATTATGTCCAGGGTGGGTATATGACACATGGGGGTATGGAGAGAGTGGGTGTTGATGAACATTATGTCCAGGGTGGGTATATGACACATGGGGGTATGGAGAGAGTGGGTGTTGGTGAACATTATGTCCAGGGTGGGTATATGACACATGGGGGTATGGAGAGAGTGGGTGTTGATGAACATTATGTCCAGGGTTGGTATATGACACATGGGGGTATGGAGAGAGTGGGTGTTGATGAGCATTATGTCCAGGGTAGGTATATGACACATGGGGGTATGGAGGGAAGTGGATGTTGGAGAACATTATGTCCAGGGTGGGTATATGACACATGGGGGTATGGAGAGAGTGGATGTTGGAGAACATTATGTCCAGGGTGGGTATATGACACATGGGGGTATGGAGAGAGTGGGTGTTGATGAACATTATGTCCAGGGTGAGTATATGACACATGGGGGTATGGAGAGAGTGGATGTTGGAGAACATTATGTCCAGGGTGGGTATATGACACATGGATGTATGGAGGGAAGTGGATGTTGGAGAACATTATGTCCAGGGTGGGTATATGACACATGGGGGTAGGGAAGGAAGTGGATGTTGGAGAGCATTATGTCCAGGGTGAGTATATGACACATGGGGGTATGGAAGGAAGTGGATGTTGGAGAGCATTATTTCCAGGGTGGGTATATGACACATGGGGGTATGGAGGGAAGTGGGTGTTGGAGAACATTATGTCCAGGGTGGGTATATGACACATGGGGGTATGGAAGGAAGTGGATGTTGGAGAGCATTATGTCCAGGGTGGGTATATGACACATGGGGGTATGGAGAGAGTGGGTGTTGGAGAACATTATGTCCAGGGTGGGTATATGACACATGGGGGTAGGGAAGGAAGTGGATGTTGGAGAGCATTATGTCCAGGGTGGGTATATGACACATGGGGGTATGGAAGGAAGTATGAAGGAGGAAAGGAGGGAAGTTAACAGAACACATTTATATAATGTAGACAGCTTTGGGGGAGGACAAAGAAGTAAGTGGAAACAATAACAGTTTAAAGAACATATCAAGTAGTAATTCAGAATTCTAACATATTATACCATACACTGTCGTTCTCTGCGTATCAATACTCCGCATTACCGTTACCATATATTATAGATTTAATCTCTAGCGAAGGTCTATAGGTAGGACAGACCTCGGAGTAATCAATTAGACTACCCACAATGTTATGTACTATTCATTCAACCAGTATATTCTACCTGTTCATACCTGCACACATTCACCTTTAATGACAAATGAATGCTGTCTACCTGTCTATATATAATGTAAATACATACCTGGGGGTAGATAGACTAGATTTCCTCCTGCTGGGTCCCGGAGAGACACAGTGACGAGAGGGCCCCGGGGAAACGCATCGTCTGGTCGGGGAGGGGGACTTGCATCTCCGTGGGACGGGCACTGCTGATTTGATGGGTGAGGCAGGTCTTACTACCTGTGGCACCTGGGATCGACTTCCAGCTGTTGTTGTTGTTGTTACCTGTGAGAGCTTATTTGTATACGAAACCGGAGACGGTGAACGGAATTTAGCCGGAACTGGTGACTGGCTTCGTCTCGTATTATTAGTTATAGATTTCTGTCCAGTTGATGGGTCCGATGTACTACAGCTAGAAATAGATTCACTGGTCATTTTCTTGGTTGATTGTGAAGCGATTTTCCTGGGACTCGACGCCGGGGAAGGAGACATACTTCGCATTCGTGCTGGAGACGGTGGCCTCTGGTTGACTGAGACTGCGGACGGTTGGACAGACATTTTGCGGGGAGATCTTGGGGTCGTTGGGACGGATTGTGAGACAGCACTTGTGCTTGACCTTCGCGCCGGGGTTCCTCCTACCCGGGACACGGGCTGTCGGTGACCTGCAATATGCATAAACCATAATATTTTAGATAATTTTATGCAGGCAAATAACGACTCCGAATTATTCTGACATTCTGTCGTCTTTTTCATCAATCTGAAGAAATAAACATTGAAAATCTGGCTCTATAAAAAGTGCAAGAAATCATGACTCGTGCTTGGGATGACGTTCGAACAAAAATAGTCGAGTTTTACAATAATGAGTCTCAGTTTTCCAAAGTATAATAGCACACGTATGCGAAATCTGAAAGAAATTAGAAAAATGTTTATTGCTTGGTGTATATCGTTCTGAAATCACGTCTGTTTGACAAACAGTGGACAATACCTACCGAATTCTTTGTTGATTTCATATTTCTAAGAGGACATTACTATCAGTAATACGACATCGCGCCAGTAGCAACAAAATATATCTCATATATGTATATTGAAATGATTGGTCTTGTTTGTCGGTGACAACACAAAGTTACAATAATAATATGTATGTAATTATGTATCCCTGCAGTCAGACAGGGTAAGGACGGGCCATGAAAGCGCTCACTATCTTGCGAATGCAAATGCACGTGCAGTATGTCACTGTCTTTGAAAGTAAAAGAATAATACACATTTATAACGGAAAATAAAGGTACTTTTTGTAAAGATTGGGACCAAATGTATGCGTAACTGGTTTGAAATGGCAAAATATACTTTTTGTTGAACATTTGATTTATAAGCTGTCAAATAAATGCAAGCAAAAAGCAAATATACAAACACGCTGTGCACAGCATGTGTCTTATAGTAGAAAAAAAATATTAGAATGAATCTGAAAACCATGCATTTTATCAGAGAAAAACGTCAAAATATTCTCGGAATGGCGATTGAAACAATTAAACATTGACCTACTTTCAGTTATCATTCATGGACATATGAATGCCAACAGGATAAGGGAAATTTTGAAAAAGTGCTTGCCCTTATCCAGTTACCATAGCCCATGAATGACAACTGATATCAGTTTAATGTGTTTATCAAGTGTTTGTATTTAGGGAACACAAACCTCATTTTGTTTATATCAGTTGCAATATCCCTACGCTGTTGGTCATTCATGAGCTGGTAATACACAACAAACTTTGGGAAAGTCACATTATAGCAATGCCATACAATCATACATTAGTATAAGCATTCAATTGTCTATTACGATACTCCCAAAACAAAGCATTGCAGCTAAAGATCTCTCCAAATAATCAAGCATTTGTACCTACAGCCGGACCACGCAACTCCGAGAAAATATTGATTTTCAGATTTTAGTGGTTAATTTCGGAGAAGTTGTGGACCGTTTCAACCAAGACCAGGACATAATTTAGTTAAAGGAAAACCAATTACCTTAATAAACGATTACAAGACAACGTCTGTGTTACACACGATACATTTTTAATAACAAAACACAGGCATACTTGTAGTAAGACGCGATAGGTTTGAAAACCTTTAATTAGAAATTTTGTAATTTTTTTACTATTTTGTTAGGAGATTGCCATTTAGAGTTTGATTTTTTTTATTGTATTTGCATTTGTCACGGTAATTTTGTTATGGTACTAAAGTAAAGACCTAAATACAATTATGTTTGGTATGTATTGTATATCTCATTAAAAAGAAGCAAGACGCTTCAACGACAATCTTTGTATACAAAGCTATTATTTTTTTCTACAATTTAAAAGCTTAACAACCAAACATACTCAAGATATCTTAAATTAATTTCCTTAACATCTGAAGTGAACTCTCGCTGTTTCAAGAATGAAATCGCGATTTTTTTTCAACCCATCAATCCTACATGAAAATGGAGACAAAATGCTGGTTTTTGTTAATGTTCTCCTGTTGTAACAGATTTTTTGCATGTGAAAAGTTATGTACAGTGAAGAAAATAGGCAGTATAGGACGATCGGACCGACGAAATGCAAGTATACCAACCAAGTTTCATCAAAATCTGACCTGTCCCTCAAAAGATATCATGTGGAAAGCAGCATCCGGACGAACGGCGGGACGGACGAACGGAACCCATTTGAATATCCCCAACTTTGTTAGGCGGGCGATAACTAAGGTATCTTTTTACACAGGGACATTTTAAAGATATTTATATACTATATATTTTCTGAAATAAAAGGATTATTCAAATATAGATATACAGCGGGATTGGTAATCAAACGTAAAGCCTCTGGTTGTATTGATTATCGATTATCGATTATGAGCTACCCCTTTATGTAAATACAATGTATCTATGTATCACCGCCTTCTGGAGTATTGCCATACCATATTTATAGCAATATAACAAAAAGGTGAATAATATTCACATTAGCACTGGCTCCGAAATCAATTTAATATACTGATGCTGCCATTGATGACCTACCGCGTCGCGCATGCGCGAATTTCTCGTTCCAAGGATGTTTTACTATAGATTAAATAGCGGCATTTCAGGAAAATATCAATATATCGTTAGGTAAATAAAAGTTCCAAAATGTATACCTCTGATCAGCAAATTTAACATTTCTTATTTACAAATATATATTCTTTTTTTTTAATTTTTAGATAAACATCAGTTGTCATTTTCAGTGGAAACTTACACATGGATTTTCTTCATAGTCTTACCAAATTTTTAACAAAACGATTATTTTGACAACTCCAATAGACATAAAATCATTATTATGTATAAATCTCCAAATTTATGCCTCTGACAAAAAAGTATAGTAACTTTCCAACACATTGATATAACTTTGACAAACTTTTATTACAAAATTAATTGTGTTACTTTTAGGTGAAAATGGCACACAATTTCAGTTCACGGCAATAAACACAGCATCAATGTACGTGTATCGATGGGACAGCTGTTATATATAATAAATTGTTATATTGTTTTCTGATCAAAGTACGTTTGATAACTTCGAAATAAAGGATTTTTAATGTAATTTACGAAATAAACATTGAAATATAAACGAAATTTCCAGATAGCGGCAAAGTTATAATCAAAACATAGTTCACCGCATGTGAATATCAACAATCACTGGAATTTAATTTAATGCCTAGGTTTTTTTCCTTTTTTATTTACAATTTTATCAACCTTTCGTTTATTTCGTTCGTCTATATGCATTGTAATTTCAAAGACATATATACAAACATTATTGAAGAGGTGTACAATGTATATACTATGTTGATGCCGACACTTACATGTACAATCATTTTTAACGAGAAGTGTACGATGCTGCCAAGATTTTAACCGAGACCTTCATTCTTGAGTTTGTTATATCTGGGTTCAGAATGCTTTCCGATACTTTCGGAAGTATAAAAGGGGTTGGACGAAACGTCCATATCATACTTATACTATAGATATAAGAGCTATTCGATCAGATTTTCAGAAAAAACGGTGTACGGAAGTGATTACGTACAAGTCACGGCTAATTGCTTTATTGTTTGTTTGTTTGTTTTTCAATTTCTACTCAGTCAATATCCATACTTCTATAACTAATTCGTATAACCAGACCGTGTCAATAAATATCGGACGACGTGATCCTTACGTAATGATCGTAATGACAAGGGACGTTACGCGTGGTAATTTACAAATTCATTATTGCTACATTGTTTTAAATATTTAAGTAAAGCACGTATCATAAAGCGGTACTTTTTCCTTCCGAATCAAACATAATCAAACAGAGACATTTAGGTCTCACACTCAAAATTATAAACAGACATTTTGTCCAGGGACATATGACAGAGGGTAGTGGATGTTTTTCCGGTGTTAGCTTTAATGTTTGTTCATTGAGTATGAAGACCTTGCAGTTGCTATTTACTTGAATTGTAACAATGATTTTATAATAATCGTTGAAGGTGGCTATTTTTTGTTTGTGATTTTGAACATAGGAATGGGTTTTTCTAGAACTGTGTCCCTTTATGCGGACATAGGTATGTAACAGGAATGGATTTATCGAGAGTTGTGTCCCTTGATGCGAACAAAGTATTACTGTATTTTATACCCAATATTCAAAAATATAAATAAACTGTTTGTGTAAGATGGTATTTTATGTGTCAAGAATGTGTGGCATATGTACTTTGAGAGTATTTGTGTATTAAGAAATGTTAATGTGTAATAGTATTTGGGTTGTAAGTGTTGTGAAAATTGTTTTATACTAATATATATGTACCATCATTGTCGTGATTGTATAAATGTGAAAAATGTGGAGGAGATGAGGGAGTTGGAAAACTATACAGAAATCATTGGCTGGTATTTCTCCATGTTGTATACATGTAGGTAATGTAGCTAATTAAATGTGGTTTTTGGTTTGGTCTTTGTTATTTTTTTGTTAATAGAATTTTTATTGAGTAAATAGGGAGTAGGAGTTGTGTACCTAAAGTGTTGCGTATGTCTGTATTTCAATGTATGGGTTGCTCCTGGCTGGTTTGTCGACGCGGCAAAACGTACTGTTTCACCACCACGCACTCTACTAGTACAGACTAATAGATGTGTAACCTCCACCATCACGCACTCTACTAGTACAGACTAATAGATATGTAACCTCTATGTAGGCTACAACAGATACCTTCATGGCAGTACGTGTCTCCGAGTACAACGGTACCTACTAAGTCCGTATTAGTAATTAAAACACTTACCCATGAATGGTCCCATGCTACCTGTGCGCTCTCGTGCCTACGACTCGATACACGCTAAGGGACGTAACCCACGTTATCACGTAGAAATAGCTAATAACACTGAATCTACCATATATGACATAGAAAACAGTTTTAAATATAAACAAAGGACGACACTTTAAATTAAATAATGCTAGTTTCGATCAATAGTTTGTGTATACACCGACTGGAGTACGATTTTGTTCAATTCCATGTGCAAATATTGATCTTAGATATATTTTGTCGATACAATATTCGTCCTATGTTTCCTCTATTGCTATCTTCACTACTAACATGACACATGCTTTATATATGCAAATCCGATTTTAAGAAGGGTTATGTTTTTTCTTTGGGAAAGATATTTACATACATGAATATATATTTATAGAACAAATCAAACTTGTTCGAATCGTTAAAGAAATGCATATTACGTACTAATGTCTTCCACAACCGGCTCTTTCATTTTAATCTACGAAAACGTTTCTTTCACATAATTATTATGTAACAAAAACCATGAGAAAAAACGGGTATACACCACTAGTACATGTATCTACAAAGACGATATGATGTGTCAGCTGTATAAAGAACTATGACATTGTTTAAAAGGTTTCAAGCATGAACCAAATGAATGAGAAATGGCTCTTGTTTATTATTGTAGGAAATCACTTCTATTTGCAAGTCTTTTTTCTTGTGAAACAGCGTGTAAAATTGATCATTTTTCCAAACGTTAAGAAAATGACGAAGTCGGTGTATTTAATTCCTCGCGCGACCGTGATTATTGAACGTTTGATGTTAAGATATCCATAACTGAGAATTTAACGTGCCATTCCGTTATCGATTATTAATATCGAAAACTGGAAATCGATAATGATTTCGATGTTGAAGACAGCACGTGCACAAAAATCGGATCAGAGTCGCTGTGACCGTTCCGTGAGGATCAGGCGAAATGTTTTCAGTCTTATGTGTATAACAAATGACAGCCTTTGGAAAATGATACTAAACTACTTGCGTGATCGATCTTGGACCTGTAATTTGGAAAAGACCCACGCTTTCTCTTAAGTTCAAGTGCCGAGTTTGTAATACAAAAGAACAGTGTTAAATTGAAACTCTTATTTCACGATAAACAGCATAAGCATGCAATGTATCTCCATAATCATGCGACAGGGTTGTTGCAAGCTTAGTCAAAAGTAAACATATTTCAAAAGGAAAGACACTTTCTCCTCATACCGACCCAAAAAAAGGTTGTACAGAATGAGATAACAGAAGACCAATACATTGTATTTGGGAACTGAGACAATGTTAAAAGTAAGCACACAATTATATCTCCTTGTCGTACACATTCCCTGCACTTTACATGAGAAAATTAACCTGTTTTATTGATTATATATTGTAGTACCAATGTCAATCTAGGGACGGTGCTGCAAATCATTATTTGTATGATAATGTAAGAACACAGTGTACAGAATTTAAGCCCTATTAGCGGATAGATATTTAATATATTTCAATTGGTGAAAATAATTTGAATGTTTCACTGTCGCCATAACTATGTCATTGGGAAAACAGATTTCTTTGTGCGATATGACGTAGAACGTGTTTGACGCCCATTACTATTCTTGTATACTTTGTTTTCACTTGAGAACGTGACATCACTGACTTGGATTGACCAAGATTTACATGGCGGGGGTCATCGATGAAGCAGAAGACGCTTACTCTTGCAGAACACCTTGTTTTATTCTCCTTTCACTTTTTCTGGAGTATTTGTGTACATTGTAATTTTGTTCATATTTTACCCTAGTTTACTTGAGTTTGAAATTGTTTAATGATTCTGTTGACATGTTGGCATATTCTAATTTGGTTCTAGTCGCAGAGATCACAACAGTAAATTCTCAATAAGTTCTTGAAAGATATGAAACGAGTGTGTGTTGATAATTTTCCCCATTTTTTATAAAACAAATGGCGTTGATGAACTTTTCCTTGCTATATCCTTAACATCCTTACCAATGTTTTAACACATCCTTATCAATGCTTTACACATCCTGACCAATACTTTAACACATACTTACACATGCTTTAACACATAATTACCAATGTTTTAACACATACTTACCAATGCTTTAACACATCCTTATCAATGCTTTACACATCCTGACCAATACTTTAAGACATACTTACCAATGCTTTAACACATACTTAATAATGCTTTAACACATCCTTACCAACGCTTTAACACATCCTGACCAATGCTTTAACACATACTTAATAATGCTTTAACACATCCTTACCAATGCTTTAACACATCCTTACCAATGCTTTAACACATCCTTACCAATGCTTTAACACATCCTTATCAATGCTTTACACATCCTTACCAACGCTTTAACACATCCTTACCAATGCTTTAACACATACTTAATAATGCTTTAACACATCCTTACCAACGCTTTAACACATCCTGACCAATGCTTTAACACATACTTAATAATGCTTTACACATCCTGACCAATACTTTAAGACATACTTACCAATGCTTTAACACATACTTAATAATGCTTTAACACATCCTTACCAACGCTTTAACACATCCTGACCAATGCTTTAACACATACTTAATAATGCTTAAACACATCCTTACCAATGCTTTAACACATACTTACCAATGCTTTAACACATACTTACCAATGCTTTAACACATACTTACCAATGCTTTAACACATACTTACCAATGCTTTGACACATCCTTACCAATGCTTTAACACACACTTACCAATGCTTTAACACATACTTACCAATGCTTTGACACATCCTTACCAATGCTTTAACACACACTTACCAATGCTTTAACACATACTTACCAATGCTTTGACACATCCTTACCAATGCTTTAACACACACTTACCAATGCTTTAACATACACTTACCAATGCTCTAACACATCCTGACCTATGCTTTAACACATACTCACCAATGTTTTAACACATCCTTACCAATGCTTTACACATCCTGACCTATGTTTTAACACAACCTTACCAATGCTTTAACACATCCTTACCAATGCTTTACACATCCTGACCTATGCTTTAACACATCCTTTTTTTGACATTTTAAATATAACTTCTGCCACATGTACATTATTATGTAAGTATATGTATTTTTAGAAAATGCGTTGCCATTTATTTATTAACTCCCTTATTAAGACCCCTTCATAATAATTCTGAGTAGCGATAACTCTCTTTATTTTGTCTAGTAGCTTGTTGTTCACCTACAAGGCGAAAAGACCTGAGTTGAGATGTTGCAGAAATTATTTATCAGTTTTGGAAAAGATATAAATATATTAGTGAATTGAGATAACAGAAGAGATTAAAACCATTCTTCACCTAAGTTTTAAATCTCGTTTAAAGTTGTGACTGGCTAAGGTTGGGTGGAGACATAGAAGTGACATCACTTACCTGCGAAGCCACAGCGACATGGGTCGTGCTTGTCTAGGTAGTGTTCTAGTGTGTCCCAGCCCCCGCCCACACGGATCATCACGTGGTTCCGCAGAATCTGAGGAGATAATTACGTCAGTGGTCTCAGCAAAATATTATTAACAATACGTGATATTCAGAACCCTAAATATTTCGGACAACTGAAGTCCGATATAAAGAACACATTTATTTTGAAATATTCTGTCATGCTTTCCTTTTATTTGTATGTAGTGTGAGAGGTCTGTAAGGCGGTTTATACCGTGTCAGTATAATTGATAATGAATTTTAATTTGGAGATTTTGTGATGGTCTATCATGTAACAATAACATCATCAAAAAAACTTAATTTTCATAGCGTTGCAGCTTCCTTCTCAAAGAAATCTTTTTGATGATTTGATTCATCAAAGAAATTTTTCTTCTGTGCGTTTATCGACCTCTCAAATGAATTATTCTCCCGTGTTTTAATCAAAGAAATTACTATCAGATACAACACTGTACTTTAATATTTTCGTCTCTACAGGGAGGCTAGCAATAATATGTCAAGACTTACCCGCACAAAAACAAGAGTCTGTGAGTCCCCGATTTTGTATTTGCCTTCTCCGACCTTGATAATCGGGAATTGAACAGGACAGGTACATCTTCCAGCCAATTCCTGCACCTGGAAAACACAAAATAGAAAACACCGCTGATAAACAACGTACCGTAGACACAGCCCTGGAAACTTCCAAAATTTCAAAATAGTACAAATTATAGTTTTATAAAATGTCCATGGAATATTTATCATCTAAAAGAAAATTTTGAAATTATATCATCGTTGTAATGATATTTCAATTTAATTCAAGTTTGACTTGGTAAAATGTTGAAAAATTCCGTTCGTTCCGATTTACTCTGTATTTTACCAAAGAATGTGCTTTTACTGAGAAAGAAAGCAAAGCCGATCCCTTCGTTGGTGTCTGTCAAATACAATCCTTACATATATCTGAATGTAACACGATTCTGCCTCATAACACATGTCGTTAATGTTCTCGTCGCGGTTTATATCCATTGTAACACAAAGAGAAATCACATGAAAAAAATGGAAATCTTGAAATTCACGCAATGCATTGCATGTAAGGTTTTGTTTCGGTGAGTACGCAGCAGGACTGGGAAAATGGAATTTGTTTCAGCAAGCACTCGCACCAAATAATAAGCTACTTATCACAATACCATATGTCAAAGAGAACGAAAAATCGATGATTGAAAACCGGTTCCGCCGTTTATCTACAAATGTACCGAGGAATGTATCGATATTCTTACGACCATCGGCAAAATGGCGTTTTATAGTAAACAAAGGCAGACGACACTTTGCTTACAAGTACGACACAGTCTACAGTGTACGCTGTGACCTTTTGAACTTGTTATTCTATTTCAACCATTGATTTATTGTCATTGATGGTTCCTCTAGTGGTGACTGTAAACACAACTAGTATTTTATCATATTGTTTTCTTGTATATACAAAATTTACGATTAAAGTTTACTTGTATGTACAAAATTTACGATTAAAGTTTACTTGTATATACAAAATTTACGATTAAAGTTTACTTGTATGTACAAAATTTCAATTAAAGTTTACTTGTTTATTCAAAATTTACAATTAATGCTTACTTGTATATACAAAATTTACTATTAAAGTTTACTTGTATATACAAAATTTACAATTAATGTTTACTTGTATATACAAAATTTACGATTAAAGTTTACTTGTATGTACAAAATTTCAATTAATGTTTACTTGTATATACAAAATTTACTATTAAAGTTTACTTGTATATACAAAATTTACAATTAATGTTTACTTGTATATACAAAATTTACGATTAAAGTTTACTTGTATGTACAAAATTTCAATTAAAGTTTACTTGTTTATTCAAAATTTACAATTAATGTTTACTTGTATATACAAAATTTACTATTAAAGTTTACTTGTATGTACAAAATTTACAATTAATGTTTACTTGTATATACAAAATTTACTATTAAAGTTTACTTGTATATACAAAATTTACAATTAATGATTACTTGTATATACAAAATTTCCGATTAAAGATTACTTGTATGTACAAAAATTCAATTAAAGTTTACTTGTTTATTCAAAATTTACAATTAATGTTTACTTGTATATACAAAATTTACTATTAAAGTTTACTTGTATGTACAAAATTTACAATTAATGTTTACTTGTATATACAAAATTTACGATTAATGTTTACTTGTTTATACAAAATTTACAATTATTGGTTGCTCAAATGGTTTTTTTTAAAATCATCGAATATATTTAACTTCGTGGTGACACTTGATGTGATAAGAATCTGGGATTTTAAGGGGTACAACTCGTGCTGCCTTGAACTTATAACTATATTCTATGTATGATTATAACTATATTCTTTATATAATCATAACTATATTCTATAATTATAACTATATTCTATAATTAACTATATTCTATAATTATAACTATATTCTATAATTAACTATATTCTATAATTATAATTATAACTATATTCTATAATTAACTATATTAACTATAATTATAACTATATTCTATAATTAACTATATTCTATAATTATAACTATATTCTATAATTAACTATATTCTATAATTATAACTATATTCTATATACTATAACAATAATCTTTACCTATGCTATCTTCAAACATATAAATATATCACAATCAGAGATGTATGATAAAGAGTAATATATGTGTTATACGTCCCTGGCACAGTACACCACAATCTGGAACATCGCGCGATATACACGTTTAAAATGTTGGAAAATTTTAACATTAAATTCTGACCCTATAGCGAAAAGTCCAATATATCATAACGTTATAATATCTGTTTTCACCAGTCATATCTCTGATACTTTATCAAACACGCCTCGTGAAGTAGGGCGGCCGAAACGGAAACTGACTAATATGTAACATGGGTAGTCGGGAAGTGACCAGAGAAACACAACATAGTTTCTTTATTCTGAAAAAATGACATAAATGCGCTGTTAAACTAGCCCCATTGTTCCCAAATCTGAAAACGGCGCCTATGATGTCCCAGAACCAGTAGCAATGACAGAACTTCTCGGCATGAGGCTAATATTGATTTTTATAGGTTTAACTGCGATGTTTAAATGTGAATTGTAACAGTAAGCATTGTTTCTCCGCCTAATTAACATTTAATTGGTTTGTAGGTGAGGAATGTTTTGGATTTAATAGAGGTGGCCGACTCCGGCCATCCATCAAGATTTCGCTCGATTTACCAAAGACAAAACATGGCCTTATCTAACCAGCGTATACGTCACACGCAATCAGCCGGTACACCTGTAATATCTCGCACGTATCCTTCTCAGTGCTAGGCGTAAATAACAACACCCGGTCTGACGACTATCTCATTCACCGCGATTAAATACAAACACACAATTATAAAATCTACTTAAGTTTGTCGTAAGATCAAGGTACAATTCACCTGGGCCAGGTAAAAGAATGTGTGTGAAGGGGAGGGGAAGCGAGGGGTAAGCAAAGCGGAAGGAAAGGGTGGGGGGGGGGGGGGGAGAATGCGAGACAGGGAAGGAGAGAGAGTTAAGAAGAGAAGAACAAGAATGGTACCATTTTATTCATTTGTGTACATGAAAACATACCAATGTAATCGAAAATATCAAAATATAGTCCTGAATTGCAATTCCCAGTTAATGAATCAATCAATGTTAATGTGTATAACAGCATCATCTGAGTTAAGGCTGTATGGTACATTACAAGTCAAAAAGGGTTATCTCTGATGTTCATGTAAATGTGTCCTGTGCACTTTAAGAAACGTTTTCCTTTCATCCATTCTTAGTGTGTTAGTTTTAATTGTGGGACCAATCACGATATATCAGGCTATTAAACATGGGCAGTGACATTTATCAAAACAAAACAGTGTAATTTATCATAAAGAGTCAATAGTAGTTATAAGAAAAAAATCTATATCATTTATCAGAATGAATCATGTTTCTGAACTACTTCTGTTTTCAGGTGATTGACAAGTTAAGAAGCATATTAAACGCTAAAATAAAAACGCTGTAAGTCAATATAGGGATGAAAAGGAAGTCTTCCATGAAGCCATTATTGTGTAGTTTAGCGTGACAGGTGTACATCAAGAAAAAAGTCCAACATGCGTTTTGATGGTTTTTTTTAAGTACGTATGGGACTGCCCTAAATCACTACAATTTTCTATGTATTGATCTAAAGATCGATATACAATCAATGAATGCTACCAAAGAACTTTAACAAGGACATTGTTTATTGCTGTCTGTCAAACACGAGCGCGTGTTTTCAACACACGAATAACATGTCGAAAGTCACTTAGGCTTCCTTGTTACGGGAGAGAGAACATAAACAGAAAACCTATCTCTATTGGGTTGTTTGATCAATTTCCAAAAACCTAGTATATCTGGTACATGATCAAATTGGGAAGTCTTCGTGTTTACATGATCCAACACAGCTTTCAACCTGGTTATATCAATTCTATAATCGAAATGATTCATCTGAAATTATTATTAATAAACAATCTGGGTCAGAGCGTTCGAGTATATGTTGTTAAAATTTTATATAATAATGTAATGATATATGGTAATCTGGGCTGGTGATATATTAGACAGCAGATAATTACAATAATCTCACATCATCTTGCCCTGTCACACCTGATTTATTTATCTCTATATAACTTATATGACGAAATTATTTTTGCTCTCTTAAAATACGGCGGTTATTAAAGAAATTATCATACATTTTTGTGAATTGGTTTTTGTCTACAAAATTTAATGCTTTTAAGAAATGACTGAAATGTCGTCACATCTGAATCACTCGTAAGGTTGTACAAATGACATGCATATAATCACACTTTAATTAAGTACTGCATCATCCTTCTAAGACTCTCAGTCAAACTAGGTCCAAGTTCTGCACACCTAAGATTTTCACCTGAGAAACACAAACCAACCTAGGCAGAGTCGAACCACACACCTCATATCATATGTTCGAAAATATCATGATACCTTTGTATACGTTTAAACCAGTGTCAGCGACGAGGCTATCAATCGATTTTACAGAGCAGAAGAAATAATTTATCAGAGAAAAAACAAAGGGACTGCATCGCTCACCTGGCAAATAATTTCTGAAATTATTTCACTATTGGATCCCTACTTTGTGGTCAAACGAAAGTCAGATTCACTATTCATTAAAAAAATGCCTCATACCAAACTTGGACTACATCCTTGTATGGAAGAAGGGTTTTTAAGAGCTTAATTTGGTCCCCAACCTTCCCGCCCTCTACGGGGCTAAGACCTAAAGTACATACTCTCAAGAATGATTCAGATCATGTTTGGAAAGTATCTATTCATTCCTATAGGCGGAATAGAATTTCAAAGAATTTACTCTATTTCCCCAATAGGGCTCCTTCCCTCCCGTCTCAAGGGTTCGAAACCTAACGTTTATACAAGACTGATTCCCCTTCATTTAGAAATGCTTCAGAACGAAGTTAGAAAATATTCTTTCATTCCTACAGAAGGAGTAGGTTTTAAAGCACTTGCGAAATTTCCCCTTTTAGGCCCGCCCCTCGGGCCCCCTGGGGCCGAGAGCCAATATTTTAGAAACTTGATTCCCCTGCCCCCTATTATCTTTCTGACCAAATTTGGTCAAAATCTGTTCAGTCGCGCATTACTAGTAGCGATTTTTTAGTAAAAAGTTGGCGGACGACAGACGGACGCTCCGCCATAGTATAAGCTCACCGGTCCTTTAGACCAGGTAAGCTAAAATATGATACATAAACTTACTTAATGTTTGACTGGTTGAACAAATACTCAAATAGAAAACCATTAAGATCTGCATTCAGACATCTTATAAGAGGTTTTGGTAATTTTATCGTATCGTTACTCGTATCCACGTAGATCCTCCCGCTCATTCAAGAACATTAAGCTTTGAAATCGATTATGCTTAAAGCGCCAATTTAAATGCGCTTTTATTTCAAAGAAGATGATTGATAAGGGCAAAAAGCTCAGATGTAACATATTATGGGATGTATTTAAATACTTAATACTTGGAATTTGAGAAGTAAGCACTGTAAAAACGCACCACGTGATCGATATTATGAGAATCAAATTGGCTGTGCCTGAGGCAAACTATGATGCTGCGTGATATTGTTTTTTCTCTAATTAGTAACATCGATACGTCAATATCTGTCAATCTTACACCATAATAAATGCTGAGACGAGAGTTCTTTAATTAACATGCATTACTAGTATATACCATCTTTTCTCCGTGTCGTATTTCAGTATCATTTTCGCAAGACTCCGTGTAAATCTTTTTTTTTATATATTTCTCTCTAGTTGTATTGAGAACAACACTCACCGAAATTTCCATTCAAAATCAAATTCGATTAAAATTGGGCAAAATATGAACCAACGATTTACATGGAAACTCCTGAAAAAGTTTAAGGATGTTGCGAAAGAGTAAGCGTTTTCTGCTTCATCAAACACACCCGCCATGTAAATCTTGCTCAATGAAAGTCAGTGATGTCACGTTCTCAAATAAGAACAAGGTATACAACATTGGAACCACAAGGAAGTTTGGTTTAGGATTCTGCTGACAAGTTGGTATTTTCTTCCTAGATTTTGTTCCGTGCCATATATTTCCGTGTTTAGTATGTTTCAGGAAGATATAATATGTACTCATCACGTTATATGACTGTCTGTCAGCAATTCACCATCCAAACATGTTTCAAAATGATGTTATACAATATTGTTAAATACTCGGCCTACAACAAAAGGTGTTAGGACGAGGGATACTAGAAAATTTATCTTCAACTTTCTATAATCTTTTACAAATATTGAAAGAAAAATGAGTGCTTACTAAGGTGAATCTTGATTTCTGTTTTCACGGAGGAAAATGTGTGAGATAGTACTGTATAAATGTGTGTGACAGAACTGTATAAATGTGTGTGACAGAACTGTATAAATGTGTGAGATAGTACTGTATAAATGTGTGTGACAGAACTGTATAAATGTGTGTGACAGAACTGTATAAATGTGTGTGACAGTACTGTATAAATGTGTGTGACAGAACTGTATAAATGTGTGTGACAGAACTGTATAAATGTGTGTGACAGAACTGTATAAATGTGTGTGACAGAACTGTATAAATGTGTGTGACAGAACTGTATAAATGTGTGAGATAGTACTGTATAAATGTGTGTGACAGAACTGTATAAATGTGTGTGACAGAACTGTATAAATGTGTGTGACAGAACTGTATAAATGTGTGAGATAGTACTTTATAAATGTGTGTGACAGAACTGTATAAATGTGTGTGACAGAACTGTATAAATGTGTGTGACATAACTGTATAAATGTGTGTGACAGAACTGTATAAATGTATGAGATAGTACTGTATAAATGTGTGTGACAGAACTGTATAAATGTGTGTGACAGAACTGTATAAATGTGTGTGACAGAACTGTATAAATGTATGAGATAGTACTGTATAAATGTGTGTGACAGAACTGTATAAATGTGTGAGATAGTACTGTATAAATGTGTGTGACAGAACTGTATAAATGTGTGTGACAGAACTGTATAAATGTGTGTGACAGGACTGTATAAATGTGTGTGACAGGACTGTATAAATGTGTGTGACAGAACTGTATAAATGTGTGTGACAGAACTGTATAAATGTATGAGATAGTACTGTATAAATGTGTGTGACAGAACTGTATAAATGTGTGTGACATTACTGTATAAATATGTGTGTCAAAACTGTATAAATGTGTATGACAGAACTGTATAAATGTGTGTGACAGAACTGTATAGATGTGTGTGACAGAACTGTATAAATGTGTGTGTCAAAACTGTATAAATGTGTGTGACAGAACTGTATAAATGTGTGTGACAGAACTGTATAAATGTGTGTGTCAAAACTGTATAAATATGTGTGACAGAACTGTATAAATGTGTGATAGTATTGTATAAATGTGTGTTACATTACTGTGTAAATATGTGTGTCAAAACTGTATAAATATGTGTGACAGAACTGTATAAATGTGTGTGACATTACTGTATAAATATGTGTGTCAAAACTGTATAAATGTGTATGACAGAACTGTATAAATGTGTGTGACAGAACTGTATAGGTGTGTGTGACAGAACTGTATAAATGTGTGTGTCAAAACTGTATAAATGTGTGTGACAGAACTGTATAAATGTGTGTGTCAAAACTGTATAAATATGTGTGACAGAACTGTATAAATGTGTGATAGTATTGTATAAATGTGTGTGACATTACTGTGTAAATATGTGTGTCAAAACTGTATAAATATGTGTGACAGAACTGTATAAATGTGTGTGACATTACTGTATAAATATGTGTGTCAAAACTGTATAAATATGTGTGTCAAAACTGTATAAATATGTGTGACAGAACTGTATAAATGTGTGTGACATTACTGTATAAATATGTGTGTCAAAACTGTATAAATATGTGTGTCAAAACTGTATAGATGTGTGTGACAGAACTGTATAAATGTGTGATAGTATTGTATAAATGTGTGTGACAGTACTGGTACTGTATATAAGTGTGTGTGACAGAACATTAAGATATGAAGAAATATATCAGATATGATGTTCGATCAACTGTAGTTAGGCATTGAATCTGATCTCGTTTATAATGATAACGGAACTTTGTCAGCGAGCTTGGTATTTCATACTCACATGCAAATCAATTTGCTTTGATAGTACAATACCCATGTGATCCCGGCGGAGTGCTCACAAAGTTAAGGGGCCCTCCACGTAATCCTTTGGCTTAAGAGTCCATATCAACACATATAACTTTCCCTGGCGTTCTTCGTTCACCAAGGCGCACATGTCCAATTCCTTTCTACTTTAAATTGATTTCAAATCGAAATCACTTAATATGACTGAGATGACTGAGCAGTATGATATCTGTTAAATGAATGATTTTCGACAAAGACGTCAAAATTATCGCAGAATGACACTGTATGTTCTGTTGTAAAACACGAAATCTAGATTGTCCTAGCCTACTGGTCATTTCTTGTCCAGTCCTTATCGTGATCTAAATGAGGGTCAAGTGTCCGTTGTAATCAGGTTTTAACAAGTAATAAATAAATGTGTTGTGTCTCGATATATATCACAACAGAGAGCCTACGGTAAAGTGTTTAAAGATTCTACTTATCGTGGATTAACGCCACAGATATCTCCCATTGCCTTCAGAAAACTTTTGTAAACTTAATCTTTACCGCCACAATGACGTTACATCCAGGTCATAATTTTACAATTTCCTTTGACAGCGTTAATGAGACTGACCCGTCTGAAATCAAACCCTTCTCCGTTATGAAGTTCGAAGAAAGACTGTGTAACCAATACAACTGCGGACATTATAAAGCCCAATCTATCAGTATAAGTGTACTGAAGGATGGAACAACGATTGTAAGTGTCGGATTTAAACCTTTAATAACATAAAAAAAATCATTACAAGAGAAGACATGTTAAATGACAGATCTATGGTTGGTTAGTGGCTGTTTTGTTGGGGTTATTAGGACGAATCTGTTATTCCCCGTATTTTTTTTATATTCTTTATCTATAATCATTGTAAATTATCAAGAATTGTAACTAACATCAATTTATCAAAGTCAGCATGTCATGTATCTTTATTCAGAAAATGTGATTAAATAAAAGCTTAAAAAAATCAAATGTTCCTAAAACTTCACACGTCCTGTTGAAGCTACAAAATGTAGTTTGATCCAATATCACTAAAACTCCACAAGTCCTAGTAACGTTAGTTTGATCCAATATCGTACCAACAACAGTTTAAATTTCAACACCTAACTCCTTATGAGATTCCATCCACTTGAAGCTTATTGTCCAATACATGACGTTCCTTCATTATTTTATCCAAATGGTTTCTTTTATATCTCCCGCATGCCAGGGTCACTTTAAGGTAGAGGCGTCCTTGTAGTGGTGTGTTGCTACCTAAATGAACACCATACGGGAGGCCATTCTCACACCCAAATCAATCGGTAAGTGACATTTTCATGGCAAACAACTATAGCATCGGACGAGTATTTTGTCCTTAGCTTGGATCAAACCTCATAAATCTCATTCATAAATGATACCGGCTTGGAATAAATCTGTATCACAATAGCAATGTTTTATTTTGTAGCACTGCCGTCACATACGTACATCGTGTGAAAGTTTGGTTACAAACATACTAACGATAGAGGTGTCTTTAAATAAAGAAACTTGAGAGAGTGGCCAATTATCTTTTTATCTATGTTAATTATGAAAACTTGTTAACAAAGTATAACAAAGCCATTCCATCATGTCATTTTATCTTATCTACAGCTTATATGAAACCTGAAACATCCTCGTTGTACTGTAGATGAATTAACTTGTCGACATTAAGGAAGAAAAACCTGTTCTTCAACTGAAATAAACATTTTAGTGTATTCAGCGTGGAAACCGACACCGTGACAAATTTATTTTGTTCGGAAATAATGTTTCTTACAAAACGAACGTGTTTGTTGAAACGTATTGTTGAAAGCCGTAGATGGTTATATCAGGGCAATAAATTCACAAATCGCGAATAAAAGTCAACGGGGGATCTAGGTATCACAGGTTGTTACACTTTTTACAACTTGTTACCAGTGAGACCGGGTTCCCGTGTCCACGGGGGATCTAGGTATCACAGGTTTTTACAATTTTTACAACTTGGGTTCTCGTGTTATCTGTTGGTACAGCTGATCTCCTACGGACGTGATATCTGTCGGTACAGCTGATCTCCTACGGACGTGTTATCTGCCGGTACAGCTGATCTCCTACGGACGTGTTATCTGTCGGTACAGCTGATCTCCTACGGACGTGATATCTGTCGGTACAGCTGATCTCCTACGGACGTGATATCTGTCGGTACAGCTGATCCTACGGACGTGATACGGACAGTGATCTATCATGATATCTGTCGGTACAGCTGATATCCTACGGACGTGATATCTGTCAGTACCGCTGATCTCCTACGGACGTGATATCTGTCGATACAGCTGATCTCCTATGGACGTGATATCTGTCGGTACAGCTGATCTCCTACGGACGTGATATCTGTCGGTACAGCTGATCTACTACGGACATGATATCTGTAGGTACAGCTGATATCCTCCGGACGTGATATCTGTCGGTACAGCTGATATCCTACGGACGTGATATCTGTCGGTACCGCTGATCTCCTACGGACGTGATATCTGTCGGTACAGCTGATCTCCTACGGACATGATATCTGTCGATACAGCTGATTTCCTATGGACGTGATATCTGTCGGTACAGCTGATCTCCTACGGACGTGATATCTGTCGGTACAGCTGATCTCCTACGGACGTGATATCTGTCGGTACAGCTGATCTCCTACGGACGTGATATCTGTCGGTACAGCTGATCTCCTACAGACGTGATATCTGTTGTATTGCCAATATACTACATGGGGGATATTTCTTTCGTTGATTAGCAAGCTTGAATCTGGTAATGTTCGTTGTTACAGCATGACGATGCATCATGAGAGCTCTCGACTCCCCAGAAACCTATGTAGTACCCTTCATGAAAAAGCTCTAAAAGCTTAACTTTTTTGATAATGCTGAAATCCAATGTGTACCTGTCATACAGAAACATGACGCCTGCCTCGGAGTCGGCGGAAATCTTGAAACAACTTTTGATGTTAGTTTGTGTGCTTGTGTAGGAACAGAAATCATAAAGCAAGTCGACTTCCTGACTGTTAATAACATTCCACGAGAGTAAGTCATGTCTACGTGTTATCTCAGGGTCCCTACCAACTTCTCGACATGGGGTGTGATTCTGTCTTACGTGTTGGATTCCTTAAACTATATCATTTTACTGTTATAATGATGCAATTGTTTAATATCTTTGAGAACAAAGATATAACCGATCATTGTCATTATCAGCAGGTTTGGGGCTAACCCCCACCCCACCCATCCCCCACCCCCACAACCCACCCCCTCCCCCTCCCACAGCCATAGTCTCTTGGAAGAAATAGGCCCACTGTCAAACTTCGTAATGTATGTGGGACTTACAAAAACATTATATACAGTACACATTGAATCCTTGTTAGTGTTATATTCTGACTTGGAAAGTTTATATTCGGGTGGAAGTGGAGGGGGCATTCTCGCAATATTTCCTCGCCTATATGTCCGTTAAACAACCTAGAAACATGTTACATCATCTACATAATACTATAGATATCATGGATTTTTATCGTCGTCTACCATATAACTTTCTACTGGTCATCAGGCTCGTGATTCATGTGTTAATGTAAATGTAATGTAAATCAAAAAATGGAAGTTAAAGAAAATGAAAGTGTCTGGTTTGGAGTGAAGCGGTGATAAAGATTTCCACGTTAAATAACGCTGTAACGTTAATACAGTGAATGCTTTGGGTATATACTTCTTACGCCATAGATTAGAATAAGAGGATGAAGAGGATTGCAGTCACATCGCAAATGTAAAATACATGATAGATACACTTTAATGATTTGAAAACATGAACAAGGGCGGGGTTATCTGTAATATTTCTACAGAGCGTGGTTGGCACTAGTCCTGTCTAACACTACATAAAGCGCTAGTTGGCCGTATTTTTTACCTTAAGCGGAATAATATTTTAGATGATTACATTGTGATGTAGATAAGTTTTCGTGTGATATCAACAAGACAATAATTCAGTCGACCAAGTGCTATTTCACTGATAACACAATGAGGGTCAATCACGTGACATTGCACGTACAGTACAATACATAGTCAACCATGTGACTTTACTTGCAGTACTATGCAAATAATAAGGTAATCGGATGGCGCAGTGGTAACGAATTCGCATTTCACCAAGAGGCCCAGGGTTCGATTCCCGCAACGGATGTGAAAAGGTAAAGGGTCACCTGCCCGACCACGTGGGTTTTTCCCGGGTACGCCGACAACATTTCACTGTACATACAATACAAAGTCAGTCACGTGACAAATCACTCACTGTACATACAATACAATGTCAATCACGTGACATATCACTCACTGTACAACACAATACAAAGTCAGTCACGTGACAAATCACTCACTGTACATACAATACAATGTCAGTCATGTGACATATCACTCACTGTACATACAAAACAATGTCAATCACGTGACATATCACTCACTGTACATACAATACAAAGTCAATCACGTGACATATCACTCACTGTACATACAATACAAAGTCAATCACGTGACATATCACTCACTGTACATCACGTGACATATCACTCACTGTACATACAAAACAATGTCAATCACGTGACATATCACTCACTGTACATACAATACAAAGTCAATCACGTGACAAATCACTCACTGTACAATAAAAAATCGTCAATCACGTGACAAACCGGTGTCTGACCAATATAAAGTCAATGCGGTCAAAGCTTTTCGTTTTAACATCAAAAAGAGCGAAAGAAAGGGACATAACTCATCCCAGTATGACTTGTCTCGTTATAATGATCTCCAGTTTCTCTCGTTACCCGGGACAACAGTAAATACTGGATACAAATATTTATAAATATTTTCCGGCATTAAAACCTATGATATATATACAGCACTTCGCTTACAGTTTCTTGAAGTATAAGGAAGCTTTACATTATTTGTAGCCTAGTTCCCATTTTGTCTTCGGAATTGGATATGGAATTTTAAAATGTTTACATTATGTACCCTCCATGGCAATCGTTGGACGCTGGAGAACGTAAATGGTGTTTTTACCTCCACTACCAAAGAATTCTGTAAGTTTCCTTCACCACGCGCGGCTTTTTATAAAAGATTAAGTGTGGCTGTTCACAAATCTTTTAAATCAGAAATGATACAACTGGTCACACATTGTCCTACTGATATTTTTACATGTCACGATTGGTAACTATATGTACTACATAAAACCCAACAATGTTAGGACACATATAGTATACACGGGAAGTGTAAAGGATATCGATATATAGACCTCTGTCTAGTCAGTTAGTAGACCCGTACTTTTAACGGAATACATATTGGCCTAATTAAGGTATAAATGTACACGTAAATACACGTACTGTTGAAGTAACTTCTGTATTCACACAGATCAAACACTTACAATGTATAGAATATCTAAATAACGATTTTTTGTATAATTGAACAAGTTGCACTCAAAATAAATTCCTTACATTGACTGATTACCGATATCCTTTCGGCAATTGTCCTCTTGTTACATTGTACAATATAGTCCTATGTTTCAACACAACATATTTCTTCTGCCGTACAAACACATGATATTTAAACATGTAACACTTTTGAATAACCAGCAGGAAGCTATACCTAAACCTGACATATACCGTCTGAGGGAATTAAAGACGATATTCATGACTTCCACCTCACGCGATTTACGTTTTGTCGAAAAGACTACTGCCCGCGGTTTGACACTTACCAGAGATCATAACAATTTTGATTCTAGTGTGCTTCGATACACTGACGATGAACAGACCAACTGTGTGACAGCTAGCTGTCGTAATTAAAACAAGAGGCTGATGGGGCCTGTTTCGCTCACATGGATTTGCTTGGCTGAATTTGCTCTATCTAATCTATAGGGAAAGGATTTCGTAAGGGTTTTTATATTGATTTCTTCCTTGGGGCCAACCCCACTGCCCAGGAGGGTCAGCAAAACTATAAATACATAAATTTTCTGCCTTTAATCAAATTGGAACAGAATCCTAATTTTCTTATAGAAGAAAACATATTTCTTTTTAAAAAATGCACTATTTCCGTCATAGAGTCTCACAACATCCCCCCGAAAAACAATCGTTTATAAAGTATTGATTTCCTTTTCCCAACGATACGTCAGACCAAATTCAGGCAAAATCCAATCATTCATACGCGAGGAGTATAACTTTAAAGAATTTCCCCGTTTCCCTTGTTTAGCCCACTCTTGCCGCCCTAGGGGGGCATAGACCTACCGTTTCACAAAATAGATTTTCAATAACTCAATAACGCTTCATGCAGAACTTAGACAAATTTAAATCATTCTAAATTATCACGATTTTGAAGAATTTGATCTATTTCCTCCGTCCGTCCCGCGCAAGGGTGCCGTTGCCCAGCTTCTAGACGGATGATATCAAAAATATTTTCAATGTTACACACGATACATCGAAGAGGATCCGTGGTGTATGTTTGTGTAGAAAACCGAATGTGTTCAACACCTACTCTAATGAACAAGGAATCCTTATCAAATACGTCCTCATATAAGCATATCATATCCCCTTAAATAATAGCGAGCATACACCGAAATTATACGTCATCAAAAATAAAGGATCTATCTACACACCTGTCTTAACATGAACACAGCACATGTTTCTCTTACACAATACCAGGTTCTCTAACACAGCACACGTTTATCTTACATTATACAAGATTTTCTAACACAGCACACGTTTCTCTTACACAATACCAGGTTCTCTAACACAGCACACGTTTATCTTACATTATACAAGATTTTCTAACACAGCACACGTTTCTCTTACATAATACAAGGTTTTCTAACACAGCACACGATTCTCTTACACAATACAAGGTTCTCTAACACAGCACACGTTTCTCTTACACAATACAAGGTTTTCTAACACAGCACACGATTCTCTTACACAATACAAGATTCTCTAATACAGCACACGGATCTCTTACACAATACAAGATTCTCTAATACAGCACACGGTTCTCTTACACAATACAAGATTCTCTAATACAGCACACGGATCTCTTACACAATACAAGATTCTCTAATACAGCACAGGGTTCTCTTACACAATACAAGATTCTCTAATACAGCACACGGTTCTCTTACACAATACAAGATTCTCTAATACAGCACAGGGTTCTCTTACACAATACAAGATTCTCTAATACAGCACACGGTTCTCTTACACAATACAAGATTCTCTAATACAGCACACGGTTCTCTTACACAATACAAGATTCTCTAATACAGCACACGGTTCTCTTACACAATACAAGATTCTCTAATACAGCACAGGGTTCTCTTACACAATACAAGATTCTCTAATACAGCACACGTTTCTCTTACACAATACAAGATTCTCTAACACAGCACACGGTTCTCTTACACAATACAAGATTCTCTAATACAGCACACGGTTCTCTTACACAATACAAGATTCTCTAATACAGCACACGGTTCTCTTACACAATACAAGATTCTCTAATACAGCACACGGTTCTCTTACACAATACAAGATTCTCTAATACAGCACACGGTTCTCTTACACAATACAAGATTCTCTAACACAGCACACGATTCTCTTACACAATACAAGATTCTCTAACACAGCACACGGTTCTCTTACACAATATGGTGTTCTCTAAAGAGTATTAATATCGCCGAAAGGAAAAAATAGCAAAATAACCTTGACAAGTTTTTTCTTACGTCAGGCAAGGAAGACTGTGTATACTGATCAGCCCAAGGCTGAAACCCATCTTGAGCAAACGGTTACATGGAACATCAGAATACCAATGGGGTGATGAATGTTTTATACGCTACGTCTACATAATGATAAGGATGATATTGAGGTGGATATATATGTGTTATGTTTGTATACCCACTTCAAACCCGCAGGGGCATCCCACTGGACGGCAAAGATTTGTTGATGCTATGGATTAAAAGCTGAGGTTCCTGACGAAGTAAAACAGAAATGGATAACATTCCAAATTCCTGAATCTCACTTCAAGGAAGAGTCAGCCGGTTTTATAGATACAACCGTATCTGTATAAATGTCACCATTTACAGTCTATAAATAGACCGAAACTCGTGTTCAGTTTCCCTACCTTGTCTTATTTTTTTATTCCATTGTCCGGTTTAGTTGAGAAGTTCAGATAACCTCGCGATGTATTTATTTATGATGTAAAATACACAGGTAAGGCATGTTTTTTGATAGAACACAAATAGCATTACATGTAATGTAGACAAATAGGTCTCTTTACTCGTCTATTTAGTCTTCATAGAATCAGTAAGTTGTCTTGTAAACCTTCATGTAACAGGGAAAAGGACATTTTCAATGATAGATAACATTGCATAGCAATATGATGATATATGTTTGTGAACTCCACCTACAAAATGTTAATATCCACGCATTCCATCAAAATGGTTAGATAAACAATCATTAATATTTAAGTTCATCAATAATTATCCGGCTGCTGCAATGATCATAACACTTGTTTATGCTTTTACCGACTCGGTGTCGTGATGGGTGTGGTTACCCAGGTATCACATCTCAGACCCAACAGAAGCGCCCAGGTACAAAATATTATAAACAGCATACCAGGTAGAACAGGTTGTTAAAATTAGAAAACATTGACCATTGTTGTGTTTTTTCACCAAATAGCCTGGTGTCTGCTTTCTGATTATCTTTCTGCTTGTTACCTTCATATTGTATTGTCTGTTCCCACAACGCAGCTGTAGTTATGCTTGACTTGTCTAAACCTGTAGTTTAATTGAATGGTCTAAACGGGTCTGTTGTACATTGTATGTATACTCAACAATATAGGCGATATTTAGCAATAAAGGCGGTTATTCAGCAGTATAGGCGAGTATTAGCAGTATAGGCGAATACTCAGCAGTATAGTCGGATACTTAGCAGTTTAGGCGAATACTCAGCAGTATAGGCGGATACTCAGCAGTATAGGCAGATACTCAGCAGTATAGGCGGATACTTAGCAGTTAAGGCGAATACTTAGCAGTTTAGGCGAATACTTAGCAGTATAGGCGGATATTTAGCAATATAGGCGGATACTCAGCAGTATAGGCGAATACTTAGCAGTATAGGCAGATACTCAGCAGTATAGGCGAATACTTAGCAGTATAGGCGAATACTTAGCAGTATAGGCGGATATTTAGCAATATAGGCGGATACTCAGCAGTATAGGCGAATACTCAGCAGTATAGGCAGATACTTAGCAGTATAGGCGAATACTTAGCAGTATAGGCGGATACTTGGCAGTTTAGGCGGATACTTAGCAGTTAAGGCGAATACTTAGCAGTATAGGCGAATACGCAGCAGTATAGGCGGATTCTTAGCAGTTTAGGCGGATACTCAGCAGTATAGGCGAATACTTAGCAGTATAGGCAGATACTCAGCAGTATAGGCGAATACTTAGCAGTATAGGCGAATACTTAGCAGTATAGGCGGATATTTAGCAATATAGGCGGATACTCAGCAGTATAGGCGAATACTCAGCAGTATAGGCAGATACTTAGCAGTATAGGCGGATACTTAGCAGTATAGGCGAATACTTAGCAGTATAGGCGGATACTTGGCAGTTTAGGCGGATACTTAGCAGTTAAGGCGAATACTTAGCAGTATAGGCGAATACGCAGCAGTATAGGCGGATTCTTAGCAGTATAGGCGAATACTTAGCAGTATAGGCGAATACTTAGCAGTATAGGCGGATATTTAGCAGTATAGGCGAATACTTAGCAGTATAGGCGGATATTTAGCAAAATGTGTTTGTACCGAGGACATCCTGTATGTGTACAGAGGACACCCTGTATGTGTACCGAGGACATCCTGTATGTGTACCGAGGACACCCTGTATGTGTACCGAGGACATCCTGTATGTGTACAGAGGACACCCTGTATGTGTACCGAGGACATCCGGTGTGTGTACTGAGGACACCCTGTATGTGTACCGAGGACATCCTGTGTGTGTACCGAGGACACCCTGTTAGTGTACCGTGGTCATCCTGTATGTGTACCGAAGACACCCTGTATGTGTACCGAGGACATCCTGTATGTGTACAGAGGACACCCTGTATGTGTACCGAGGACATCCGGTGTGTGTACTGAGGACACCCTGTATGTGTACCGAGGACATCCTGTGTGTGTACCGAGGACACCCTGTTAGTGTACCGTGGTCATCCTGTATGTGTACCGAAGACACCCTATATGTGTACCGAGGACATCCGATGTGTGTACCGAGGACACCCTGTGTTTGTACCGAGGACATCCTGTATGTGTACCGAGGACACCCTGTATGTGTACCAAGGACATCCGGTGTGTGTACCGAGGACATCCTGTGTGTGTACCGAGGACACCCTGTATGTGTACCGAGGACATCCTGTGTGTGTACCGAGGACACCCTGTGTGTGTACCGAGGACATCCGATGTGTGTACCGAGGACACCCTGTGTTTGTACCGAGGACATCCTGTATGTGTACCGAGGACACCCTGTATGTGTACCAAGGACATCCGGTGTGTGTACCGAGGACATCCTGTGTGTGTACCGAGGACATCCGGTGTGTGTACAGAGGACACCCTGTATGTGTACCTAGGACACCCTGTATGTGTACCGAGGACACCCTGTGTGTGTACCGAGAACTACCCAAGCACTATAGGACATTGATATGAATTAGCCACAGCATGTCTTGTAGATATAAATTTTGTATATTTTATGTTGTATATCCACGTAGACAAATTAAAAACAGTCGTCTAAGAAAACAAATCGTATCGCTATTTCAGCTGGCATGTTTTTTATCAGAGAAAATGACGTAAATCATACAGCGTGAAGAAACCTTGTTATGGTTGAGATAGCTTGTTTTCAACCACCATGATGGATATGTGATACTAAGCCTTGTCAACACACTTACACATGTTCGGGTACGGTATCGTTGTATTATTTCAAACCTTCTAAAGTATATCTACATTCTAGTAAGAACAAAGACACATTACAAAATGTGCACGACATAATCAGCAGTTAAAGTGACAGGGGGTGGCGGGAGGTGGTGCTAGAATGTAGAATTATATCAAGTATTCAGTGATACAACAAACAACATTTCCAATTTGATAGTAGTTAACTTGTATTTGTAAAAAGAAAAAAAGTGACTTTCATCTCTTTGACTGAAAGGACAAAGACGTAAAGGCTCGGTGTTCACACATCAACACATCAACATTTTAAAACACCTATGGTAAACCTCATACAGGTATATATGTATATAGGCCTAGTCTTCTGGTATTGTTTCATAAAATGCTGACACATGAATAACAGTACTTAAATGAAACACTGACAAATTATACAGCCTTAAGTAAACCATATTCCTTACATTGCTTCATAAATTGCGAACTATTTTCGTACTTAACATTTTCATTTCCAAAATTGTTTTATGACTGATGAATTCGGGTTAAAGAAAAGGAAAGGTCAAACCTTAAACTCATACATCTTACTGACAAGTGAAAATTAATTTAATTGATACATCTCTTTGTCGTTTGTTTGAGAAATACTGTGGAAAAATAGCCGTCATTTATTGCGATGTTTGGTACACGTACACTTCTTTCTACCAACACAACCGTCCACACACATTCTTTATTTATGTCACATATTCTTAATTTGTGTCAAGGACATTAAACTCCCAAACAAACAAAAATGCCAGGTGTGGCGATTAGATATCACATAAACAAGAACCGTAGGACTACCTCTATCAGCTCGTAATCGCTAAAACTCCATATCAGAAATAAATTTGTTTACGTTATTGAATAAACTTAAAATATTTATGAATATTCAAAAATGAATTTTTTCCATATAAAGACATACATGTATATTTTATCAACACCAAGTACCTGCTGCCGAAAAAAACAACCCGAAAACAGTGACTTCAATAAGAACACTCACCAATATGTTACAAAAACAGTATGGTAGCCCGTACAGGAAACACCGACATGACCCGAGGTCTACGTCATCAGGAACGTCATCATTGTCGTAAAAGGTCGCTAAAGTATGACTTCCTCTCGCTTCCGTGTTATCCATGTTTGATGCCCATCACACAGACGAATTATCCAAAACTATATATACTCCTGGATTCCAAGCTTTTACTTCGTAAATTATCAAAGAAACGATGCTATGATACTACACGCATAGTTTGATGTTTCCGTGCAAAAGAAACTAATCCTCCAAATGTGCTGGACTCCTGGATTGGAATTTTTTATTTCCGGAGCTACGTTTATTTCGAACTTTATTGGGATATCTTTTTCCTCTCTGGCGTATCATTCACATGATTTTTATCGTGAAAGTTGATTCCCTGTTGAGCATCTCAAATTCCCAGAGTTCCACACCTAAATCTGTATTTAGTGTCATCAAGGTCACAGAAACACTTGTAATGTAAGCCGCTTGGCGTAAGCATTACACAGACATATAGATTAAGATAAATCTTCAATACTTGGCCTGTGTCAAGGTAACTCTGACAAAAACTGCACGAAACGCCGTAAGAATAAGCATTGTACACTCATGTCCACAATAGCAGTGTCCGTTTACAAAAAGGTTATGTACTTCTCATTCTGCCATGAACTCTCTCGTAGAGATATAGGACTAGAATTAAAACACAAGAAATACTCCAGATTACAGCTGTTCAGTTCCGACGTATATCAAATGTAAAACAATTACTAAAAATCGCCTACACGATCGATATTACAAATCCATAATATATTACTCCCGTACTACCAGTCAACACATGTTCATTTTCCCGCCAAAAGGTCCAAAGCACACTACATACGAATATACTCATCTTGAAGCTATTTCTCCGTCTGTCGCATGGCGTCCATCTGTGAGGTTACATATAACTTTAGAGGGACGTCACGTCAACACGTCGTGTCTACCACACCAACAGTCAGTGTTCAGCAGCCGTATCCGTTCTGTACATGTCTGTAAAAGGTATCTTTGTCGTTTGAAAAATTAATGAGAGAAATATGTCACTTTGTATTTGTGTCTTCTGGTGTACGATGTTCCGTCTCACACAAAACGCTGAACCTTATTTAACTGTAGTCGTTTGTATTAAACAATTAACATGTGACCCATTTACGTAGCTGAATGGCAATCTTAGCGGAGACTTGAATTCCTTAAAACAAGGCGAGATATATCAGGCAATTATGGTATGTTATTAAGGAATTACTTGGCGTATTTCATACAATGGTGTCCTGTCAACCGACTGTAAACAAACAGAGGCTATCATTGATCGATGATCACCAGCATTCACAAATGTATGTGTTTAATATCCCGTGTATCAATGTCAGTAATACGGTACAGTATCTAAACTGAGATAAATGTTTTCATAACTATTTTTGTTTCATATGCCTGATATCTATCATTGAGTAAACCAAACTTATCTATTTATAGATTCCCCGTAGTTGGTGACTAATCGTTTTCGAACCATTCCATTTTTAGGTTAGATGTTGGCACTTCAAACTAAAAATAGGCGTTGATGACGTCATTAAAATCGACCAGACCTGAGCTTCTCTGGTAGTAAACAGAATCACCGACCATAAAAATATTCTCTAGTAATAAACAGAATCACAGACCATGACAAATCCTCTCTTGTAGTAAACAGAATCACCGACCATGACAAATCCTCTCTTGTAGTAAACAGAATCACAGACCATGACAAATCCTCTCTTGTAGTAAACAGAATCACAGACCATCACAAATCCTCTCTTGCAGTAAACAGAATCACAGACCATGACAAATCTTCTCTTGTAGTAAACAGAATCACCGACCATGACAAATCCTCTCTTGTAGTAAACAGAATCATAGACCATGACAAATCTTCTTTTGTAGTAAACAGAATCACAGACCATGACAAATCCTCTCTTGTAGTAAACAGAATCATCGACCGTCACAAATCCTCTCTTGTAGTAAACAGAATCACCGACCATGACAAATCTTCTCTGGTAGTAAACAGAATCACAGACCATGACAAATCCTCTCTTGTAGTAAACAAAATCACCGACCATGACAAATCCTCTCTGGTAGTAAACATAACCACAGACCATGACAAATCCTCTCTGGTGATCAGAATCACCGACCATGACAAATCCTCTCTGGTAGTAAACATAATCACCGACCATGACAAATCCTCTCTGGTAGTCACCGACCATGACAAATCCTCTCTGGTAGTAAACATAATCACCGACCATGACAAATCCTCTCTGGTAGTAAACATAATCACCGACCATGACAAATCCTCTCTGGTGATCAGAATCACCGACCATGACAAATCCTCTCTGGTAGTAAACATAATCACCGACCATGACAAATCCTCTCTGGTGATCAGAATCACCGACCATGACAAATCCTCTCTGGTAGTAAACATAATCACCGACCATGACAAATCCTCTGGTGATCAGAATCACCGACCATGACAAATCCTCTCTGGTAGTAAACATAATCACCGACCATGACAAATCCTCTCTGGTAGTAAACATAATCACCGACCATGACAAATCCTCTCTGGTGATCAGAATCACCGACCATGACAAATCCTCTCTGGTAGTAAACATAATCACAGACCATGACAAATCCTCTCTTGCAGTAAACAGAATCACAGACCATGACCAGTCTTCTCTGGTAATAAACAGAATCACAGACCATGACAAATCCTCTCTTGCAGTAAACAGAATCACAGACCATGACAAATCCTCTCTGGTAATAAACAGAATCACAGACCATCACAAATCCTCTCTGGTGATCAGAATCACCGACCATGATAAATCTTCTCTAATAGTAAACATAATCATAGACCATGACAAATCTTCTCTGTTAGTAAACAAAATCACGGAGCATTACAAATTGCCATTAGACTATTAACGACACAACAGAAAGCGACAACTTTGTGTTATACTATTAACGCTGTTTTACACTTATGTGTTGTCAATTCAATAAGGTTTAAGAAACTATCATTATTCCGTGCTTATTTCCGAGAAATCGTAAATAGTTATTTATATCTTCAAAGTTTCCATATCGGATCGAACAGTGATGGAACCTCCACTATAATGAAACCAGAACAATCACTAGAGAGGGGAAAAAATTGCTTTTATTTTGATAAAAAAAAACGGCCTCGTGTAAGTCTACAATGATTTAAGCTATTCAAGCAATGAATTCAGTAATCAAATACAAACCTTATTTATTTGATATTTAGATATACAGATATATATTTTTTAGTTCCAGAAAAATATTGTCCCTGCTTTGAGGAGCAACTACCATTATGAAAGATATGCCACTCGGAGATTATTCAAATATTCAAATTACGTATTGTACTCTAGGCGTATGCTAATCTATTTCTGGTCTGTATCTACACAAGTCATTCAACAGGCAAAGATTGAAAAAAATTATACTTTTTTCTCCAAATTGCTCTAAGCGACAAAAAAACTTTGTATTTCAGTTAACTAGTGTATTCAGACGGCACGTTTTGATACCAAAAAATATTTTTCAAGTTATAGATATCTGATTTGAAAATTTTAGAATAATTGGTGATCGTTAAGCTATCAATGCTTTGAGCGACATGAACATGATCGCAATGAAGTTTTATTACTGCAAACGTTTTTAAATCGCAATACATATATGTAAATGATTAAACGTCCCCGTGGGTCCTTATAAAACCCGCATGTTCGTCTACATATGCTTAATACCATTCAGAAATATTTAATGGATAAAAAACAATGATCCGTCAATATGAAACACAGCATGGCTGAAATAACAAAGACTTTCGGAATCTTCTTGATCAACATCCGTAGGCAGAGCTAAATATGATTGAGTAGAATAGTTTAGATCGTGAAAACACCAAACTGCTAAAGTTCAATAGATTAAGTCATTCAGATTAAGGTATGTTCCTTTAAAACACGCTACACCTTAGTCTGACCATTAATCTTATTTAAAATATCCTTACTTTCAATGGCGTCCTTGACTGGAAAAGCTGTTAAGTTCACTACACATTTTTAATTCTTTCGTACCCGCTATTGATATTTTGTAATCAATAAAACTGATATTCCCGTGAAGTATTTGTCGCACAAACTACCGGTAAACAATAGGCATCTCCACATCGAAAACACCGTTCTATTACTTCTTAACTGGCACTCGTTTTTCAGTTTTACATTCGAACTATAAATAGGGATACATGTCCCATTGACACCTGCCCTCTTCTTTATTTCTGAAGATTATTTTTTTTACAAATCATGATGTGAATGTAGTCACATGTCGTGACGTAATCATTTGATGTGTATTACGTATGCGAATAGCATGTCGGTTTCAGTGTATATTTCAGGATAAGGTTTGCAATGTATTTTTATGATGTTCAAGCAAATTAATGCATTTGGGACAAAACAAACAACCGTCACTACATTTCATTTTGTACGCTGGCAAAATGACTGACCACACTTGAAATTTTTTACATATATCCACCGTAAAATTACATTCTGAAACCATTAAAAAATTAATACCACAATAAAAATTTGATTTTGGAAATTTTGGCCTCCAAACCTTCATATTCAGTTAAGATTAGATTGGTGGTCGTTGTTTTTATGGGAATATACTGGAAAGCTGCAAATTACTGCCACACCTGTGTTTTGAGAACTTTCAGTACTTTGATAAACTATTGTTACAGCGCTCTTTGCCTTTTAAAGTAGCGATTGACAGCCAATGTATTATCGACTCCATTGTCCATATAAAACAGATTTCTATAAATGTCACCATGATTACATGTACCACGTGCTACTTTCAGCTGTTAAAGGGGTTTCAGTGATTTAAACGTCATTTATTCAGCCAGGAAAATTAGGGCCGTGTCGGTTTACCTGATTTCTGTCTCATGTCAACGGTATTGCCTTCGTCACTGGGATGACAGGACTAATTTTGACGTCCTTTTATCATCTCTAGTATATGTCAATTTGCTGAAGAACTATCCTTTTATTTTGATGGAAAAAAGCCAAATCAGCGCCGAGATACCACCGACAAGGGCATAAAAACGAAAGTTATCTCATCAATGTCACATAAATGTTTGACCTTAAGTTTATAAATGTATGCATTCTTGTGACACAAATATAATACATCACTTACGATTTTTTGGAACCAGACAAACTATTAGTATTTCTCATAATACTTTTTTCCAGCCAAGAAAATAAGAGTGCATTTTGTTTCTAAACTATTTTCAAAGGATTTAAAGTAATTTAATTTCGGATGTAGAAATAATTTTATCAAATTAATCACAATCACGCAAACTTGATTGTAAATACAGTCACAAACATATAGCGGAATGCGTGCTAAAAATCCTATACCAGGTACAGTCTACATGTATGCAGACATGCCTAACAACGTCTTAATATTAATTTTTGATACCTGATCCCTATTCAACCGCTTCGTTTTGACTTTGAATCTTTTTACATATGTAAAGTTCAAATTGTAAGAAAATATGTCTGAACCTTGACCCGACCATACAGAGATTTATGAGAGATAAACGAGGCTTCATGTAATGTGATGGTTTGTATCCGATTTATAGTCAGATAATATTATAAACTGACAGATCTGTGGTGTAAGGTACACGCGACTAGACAGAGTCATTGACAAATGCTAACTCTCTCTCAACATTTGCGGTGCCAGTCGAAAAAAAACTCCTCGATAAATTTCGGTAAACATCGGGAAACTCCGATAAACATCGGGAAACTAATACGTCGACTCCATATTCGAAAGCAGTGCATAGGTTTATAAATAAACCTTGAATTACCTCATAATTCTCAGGTAAGTTTGAGACCAGGAATTCGAATACATCAACGAGTTAACATCGCTTGTCGTCTTTCATGGGGTTGTGTTTAAATATACGTTTTACCAAATTATGTTACTACTCGTTTCTCTGATCCGTTTATCTAATACTGATAAAAAAATATGTTTAAATCAGTCGTTTCTCGGCCAATTTTGTTGGGGTTATGATGGAATGTCGACATAACAAATGCTAATAATAATGTTTTGTGGATAAATTCGACTTAACAAGTGTACTGGATGAAATTCTCTTACTATGCAGTTTAAGTAAGACGCTAACTGTACATTTTATGAAACATATAGAGAGATTCTACTGGCGTGTTTTAAATTCGATCACGGAACTGAAATTCATAAAAGAAAATATGTAAAGACCTTGAGTTTCTGAAGTGATATGTTTCATTCTCGAGAGAAAGAGAACGAGTTTATAATTCAAATCGGTAGTTTTCAGCTAGAAATCGCACAAGTGTCATTTCCCAATTGGCCTGCTACTTCGGAGAATATATTAATGTCGGTTCTGGCAAATTTTCACAAGTATTTCATATATATGAACAAAACACATATATGTATGCTTTTGTTGTTGTTGTTTTTTTTTTTTTTTATTTTAACTCCTTATTTTGTTTGTTTTGTTTTCTTTGCGTGATGATCTATAACATCCGACACAAGCCAACACACAACCAGAATGACACCATTCCCTGTGTTAACAAGTATGACACGCAGATGATGTCTAATCGTTGACGACATGAAAGATCTTTGAGGATAACAACTTACACAGTTCCCTTGGCAAAACACATTTTATCTGCAATGAAGTTTAAGCAGAATAAATGAAATTCGATATAACAACTGGGGTTTTACAGTCTGAAAAGAGGTTGTCGAAAAACGTGTTTTATTACTGTCTCTATCACCTACATGTTTATTGTTTTTGTTTCTGCCTCTGACACTTGAATCTCTAAATCAAATCAAGAATGCAATTATTCGTAACTGCATCCAGTTCATGGCAACCGTTTAGAAATATTTTAATCTTAAGAGGAATACGACAGCTTAGGTCAGAAAGAAAAGTAAAAAGGAAATGTCTTCGGTAAGTGAACAGAGGACACTGAAGAGACAAGACGCCTACGGGCCTTAAGGGTCATGAATGAGGCCAAATATCAAATTAATTGCTCAACTTCTCTACAGCTTACATAAAACACATTGGTTGGTTCATAAGGACATTTTCTGGAAACTTTAAAACATATTCTTTATACATGCACTACACAAATGTCATTACTCCGGACATACTGTTCGTTGAAGAAAACATGCTACTGACCCTAATATCAAGACTCTTGGCCTTTTGGTTATTGAGAAGAAGTTACACACGAATTTCAACACATTTGACCTCTGTGACCTTGTAAGTGGGTAAAGGTAATTCATTTTAACAAACTTGTTGGCCCTATCTCCAAGCATACTACAGGCCAAATACCATCACCCTGAGCATTTTTGTTCCTGAGCAAAAGTCGTTCAAAGCATTTTAACATATTTGACCCATTTGACATTGAAAGCCTGTCAAGTTCATTTATATTAACAATCTTGGTAGCCCTTCATCTAAGCATGCTTCTGGTTCAATATTAGTACCCTGGGTTTTTTGGTTATTGAGAAGAGGTTGTTTAAATATTTAAACATATTTAACCCCCCTGGGACATTGAAAATGGGACAAGGTAATTTATTTTAATAAACTTGGTAGCCCATCATCCCATCATGCTACAGGCCAAATATCAGCATCCTGAGCCTTCGGTTATTGAGAAGAAGTCGTTTAAAGATTTTAACATATTTGACCTTTGTGACCTTGAAAGCGCATAAATGTCATTTATATTAACAAACTTGGTAGTCATTCTTTCCATCATCCAACAGGCCCAATATCAGCACAATGAACCTTCTGGTTATTGAGAAGTAATCATTTGAACGGAAGGCTTACGCACGGTGGACGGCGCACTTCGACGGACGAAACACGATGGCTAAAGGTCATTCTGACTTTTCGGGTAAGATGACCTGAAAAGTGAGAACAGTTTTCAACCGGATCACTACAGGCAGGGCTATTTATTAAGTCATAATTAAATAAATCGGTGTTATGTTACTAACAGAACTGATATAAAGTTATATTAATGTTCCTGCTTCGATTAACTTAGTAAAAGAACTGCACTGGTGTTTGACGTCTAAAATGGGTGGAAATAAGACATATTTTTAACTGCACTAACGGAAGACATCTTGGGAAACAGACAATTTGATACAAAAGATATTTCGTTTTATATTGAAATGTCCTCGTTACATGGACCTGAGTTAGGAACTTATGTCCCCTATACGCTTCCGTACCCGAGAAAGAAATTTTTGAAAAGATTACTATTATATAAAACCTGGTACGTTTAAACTAAAGGAAATTTTTAACGGGAAAAAACTAAGAAATTACTAAATTGTCTAAATATTCCAAGGCTGTTTACGTTTTAAGAGATCAATTGAGTCAACACTTTGCACGTTCAGGGTGTGTATTGTGTCTGAAATCATGTGTTTGTATATATAATAGATGTATTGTGTCTGTAATGTGTTTGTATATTGTTATATATATTGTGTCTGTAATGTGTTTGTATATTATTATATATATATTGTGTCTGTAATGTGTTTGTATATTGTTATATATATATTGTGTCTGTAATGTGTTTGTATATTGTTATATATATATTGTGTCTGTAATGTGTTTGTATAGTGTTAGATATATATTGTGTCTGTAATGTGTTTGTATATTGTATATATATATGTATTGTGTCTGTAATGTGGTGGTATATTGTTATATATATATTGTGTCCGTAATGTGTTTGTATATTGTTATATATATATTGTGTCTGTAATGTGTTTGTATATTGTTATATATATATATATTGTGTCTGTAATAATGTGTTTGTATATTTTTATATATATATTGTGTCTGAAATGTGTTTGTATATTGTTATATATATATATTGTATCTGTAATAATGTGTTTGTATATTGGTATATATATATATTGTGTCTGTAATGTGTTTGTATATTGTTATATATATATTGTGTCTGTAATGTGTTTGTATATTGTTATATATATATTGTGTCTGTAATGTGTTTGTATATTGTTATATATATGTATTGTGTCTGTAATGTGTTTGTATATTGTTATATATATATTGTGTCTGTAATGTGTGTTTGTATATTGTTATATATATATTGTGTCTGTAATGTGTTTGTATATTGTTATATATATATTGTGTCTGTAATAATGTGTTTGTATATTGTTATATATATATTGTGTCTGTAATAATGTGTTTGTATATTGTTATATATATATTGTGTCTGTAATAATGTGTTTGTATATTGTTATATATATATTGTGTCTGTAATGTGTTTGTATATTGTTATATATATATTATGTCTGTAATGTGTTTGTATATTGTTATATATATATTGTGTCTGTAATGTGTTTGTATATTGTTATATATATATTGTGTCTGTAATGTGTTTGTATATTGTTATATATATATTGTGTCTGTAATGTGTTAGTAAATTGTTATATATATATTGTGTCTGTAATGTGTTTGTATATTGTTATATATATATTGTGTCTGTAATGTGTTTGTATATTGTTATATATATATATATATATTGTGTCTGTAATGTGTTTGTATATTGTTATATATATATTGTGTCTGTAATGAGTTTGTATATTGTTATATATATATTGTGTCTGTAATGTGTTTGTATATTGTTATATATATATTGTGTCTGTAATGTGTTTGTATATTGTTATATATATATTGTGTCTGTAATGTGTTTGTATATTGTTATATATATATTGTGTCTGTAATAATGTGTTTGTATATTGTTATATATATATTGTGTCTGTAATAATGTGTTTGTATATTGTTATAGATGTTCTATGTTGTTCCTGTTCTGTAACCGATGAGTCAAATGACTTCAGGTAATAAAGAACTTGAACTTGTTAAAAAAACACAAATACTAGGCATACTTTTGAAAGCACATCAAAACATTCCAATTCCAAAATCAAGAATCCTGCACACCTCTAACAAACTAATATTTTATCTTCAGAGGAACAACTGGTCGAAAGTGGGGGTAGACCTTACCAGGTTAATGGTGTACGGTACCGGGGAAACCACTGTGATGAAAAGTTAAATTTCTTGAGGCTAATTCAAAAAGAGAACGTTACACAACAACAAAGATAGAACATAGAAATAAACGAACCATTTGTTTAAAAAAAAATATTATTCACGGAAAAAAGAGAGTTGAATATTTTAAGTATTCAGGTTTGATCACGAATACTTGATCTTAAAGATAGTACACCATTACAGGAAAAGATTTTTTGCATGTGTTAAGATGTAACATGAATTATCTAGAAATATCTACATGTAATTTAAGTGTGAGATCAATGTATAGCGTAAAGGAATAGTTTTACTGTGACCAGGAGCCTTGGTATGTTATTTCGGTCTCTGCTGTGGTATTATACATCTTCATCACAGAAAGCCTCCATTGGAACTGCGGCTATTGTGCCTTCGTTTCCTCTGGGCTTCAGACACGTGTCTGTAACACCCATCAACGATGTGAGGATGAATAAGTAAACAATATGTTGAGGGAATTAGTTGTAAATCAAAGGTACATGTATCAAACAGAATTACTGTGTAATGACCATTAGTACTTAATATCCGTATACCACACAGTGGCATTCATACTCTGAACAACACTAATTAGATAAAATTGTCCACTCGTTGTATTTGAGAGAGAGATATATATGTTCGTGTCCCACACAGTGGCATTCATACTCTGAACAACACTAATTAGATAAAATTGTCCACTCGTTGTATTTGAGAGAGAGATATATATGTTCGTGTCCCACACAGTGGCATTCATACTCTGAACAACACTAATTAGATAAAATTGTCCACTCGTTGTATTTGAGAGAGATATATATATGTTCGTGTCCCACACAGTGGCATTCATACTCTGAACAACACTAATTAGATAAAATTGTCCACTCGTTGTATTTGAGAGAAATATATGTTCGTGTCCCACACAGTGGCATTCATACTCTGAACAACACTAATTAGATAAAATTGTCCACTCGTTGTATTTGAGAGAAATATATGTTCGTGTCCCACACAGTGGCATTCATACTCTGAACAACACTAATTAGATGAAATGGTCCACTCGTTGTATTTGAGAGAGAGACATGTTCGTTCAAGTATATCGTCAGGGTTACGTAAACTCATATCTGTATCTATGTTTCCGATGGGAAGAATTATACCAGCAACATATAGAAAAACGACAATGTGGTCTGAATGAAATCTTGTCCTGTTTTGCTAATTTTCCAGAAATAGGGAATAAAAAATGTCAAGGCCTGCCAGGATTCCAAAAGTAAGCAGAAATAAGGCAGAAAAGACTCACACCTTTCCAGAAATAGGCGGGCATCAGATAAACCAAGGCCTTCTACAACGCAAGAAATAGGCAGACATCGGGTAAATTAAGTTTACGACAGACATCGGGTAAATTAAGTTTACGGCAGACATCGGGTAAATTAAGTTTACGGCAGACATCGGGTAAATCAAGTTTACGGCAGACATCGGGTAAATCAAGTTTACGACAGACATCGGGTAAATTAAGTCTACGACAGACATCGGGTAAATTAAGTTTACGACAGACATCGGGTAAATTAAGTTTACGACAGACATCGGGTAAATTAAGTTTACGACAGACATCGGGTAAATTAAGTCTACGACAGACATCGGGTAAATTAAGTCTACGACAGAAAACAAGCTTAATTTTGTATGTATGAAAAACCATGGTGACATAGGGAAAAATGTTATTTTAAGGAACTTGATTCGAGAACACACCAGCCAGTAAATATGAACATCGAACAATCGTTGAACGACGAAATTGGTGGTTCTGTGTACTGACCATAACTCACTGCCAAAACCAAGCCCTCTCCAACTTTCGTCTCTCATATTGTATAAGGTCTGTAACGGGTAACTTCGAGAATTCCGGATGATATTAGTACCACGAGAAATTTCTATTACAATAATTCTTATAAAGTTATTTCCAGAGGGAAATTACCAACGTTATGCTCAAAAATACTATTTTTCCAGGAAAATTACAGTAGGCCTAAAGTTTAAAATAAATTTTCTCCCGAAGAAGAAATGAGAGACCCATTTTGGTAATTAAAGCACATTATGATATCACTCATGAAGAGCATTTGATTTTACCATATCTGGTTGTTGAGAAGAAGATTTTTAAAATTTAAGTCAATTTGACCCCTTTTGGCCCCACCACTAAGGCCCCTGTGGGATGGGGATTATATAATCCACAATTTTGGTTCAGCTTAGACCAAGGAATGTTTCTGCAATTCATTGAAATCGGATCAGGAGTTTTTGAGAAGAAGTCGAAAATGTTAAAAAGTCCGACCACATACAGTCAACAGTGATGGACTTGATATGCGTGATAATATTCAATGTCACTAAAGCATAATAACGAAAATCTAGCTACTTTAAAATGAAATATATACGTTAAATCAAAATTCATTTCTTTGTCAACAACGTTATTCTTGGGAAAGAAGAAAGGTTTCCTAAGAACAGTTCACGCTTTTAAGTCTCTGTCCCAGTTTTCACTTTAAGGGCGAATGTTTAACGGATAAGAACACGTATAGCGTACACACGAAATAAATATATATGTTTCTCTTCTCAAATTTATATTAATCTTCACATATTCAACAAAATACACTGTTAATATACCTCCCCAATACTATCTGCCTCTCTTTATATCTCCCTCACTACCTCACAAAAAATATATTGTACTTTGTTGTACCTTTGCTATTTATGATCTACACTTTTCTATAGTTCGCCTCTGAACCATGGTAACCGGTCAACAGTGGTAACGTACTCGCCTTTCGTCTTGCCGTCCGGGGTTTGTTTCCCAGAACGGACGTGAAAAGGTAAGGGGTCACCTGCCCGACCACGTGGGTTTTCCCACAGTACACCGGGTTTTCTCCCACAATAAGATCCCTCGCATGTTTCCATCCGGGCCAATATAAGTGATCAATATGAGCTGATGACTTGTAAAATTTACTTCAGATCGATCGTTACTTGTCAATTCCCGCCATTTAGCAACATTCTAGGAACCATTGCTGACGTCAGCTTCCGGCTCGATGTTTATCTGTCGTCTGCCTTCATTCAGATTTGGTGAATATACAGCTGAAGACATTGATGACATTCTCGATAGTGGTTCGTTTTCTTAGATATCAAAGACAGGAGGTATAACAAAACGGATTTTCGGTCATTATGTCTTATGTTGAACCCTCGGACCAAACTGTTTAGTCCTCTGGTTCAGCATAACACATGTTGACCTCAACCCCAGTCAACAAATGTAAAATATGAATGTGATAAAATGTTTTGATTGAAAGTCAATGTTTTTACAAGTCTACAAGATATCGACGACTTCTTGTTCCATTAACTGACGAATTTTTAAGTCGGAGAAACAGACACGTGAAACTAACGTCATCACGTGACGACCAGTCATTATATATCCATGAACGCGTCATATATATACTGCTGATAGTACACAGACCATGAGTATTTCACCAGCAACTGACCTACCTCGTATTCATCGACTATATGTATCGATTTATAGTTAAGGATGAACACGGAATCAGACACGGGAAAATAAGACGGAAATGTTGGAGCGTATTAGAATTCAATCATGATGATGTTGAGTTTCCGACCGGACGAGGTATATATTGTTGACAGACAACAATGACAACCTCAACAAACATTGTGGGTTCAACGAGTTTCTTAGAAACCAGTTATTTTTCTGCCTGTCCGTCCGTCTTCATATGCTTTCATTGTGCATATACATGTGTACCACAACCATGAGTACTTCAGGGACATTTTTTATAAGAATATCAATCGATTTTAACATTTCCTACATATTGATATTACACTAAAACCTTGGTCAATGAGCAGTTCTTTCCGTATTGGGGTCTGTTTGGGTTTCTCGCCAAACTGCGATCACGGACTGCTATCGTGGTTGCGCCCTTCAGGTTTATGAAAATCACTTTGTCCCATTTGTTATATATACAGAAACCGACGGACCTCCCGCATCGTGTTCAGTGAGGTAGCGGCAAGATACACCCTAGCCATTAACGGGTCAGTATAACAAGTAAGTCATGGTTAAAATCAACTCATATGCGATAAGCCTTGCAAACACACAAAATATAGACGTCCTTTGTTAAGGGCAATGTCAAAGGTCTATATTTCAGATAGAGGTACATATTGAACTTACGAAGCTGTATACCCAATTATTTATTTTTACTTGTTAAACACAATGCAGGTCCGTATTACACAATAAATTCGTGAGTTGGAATTATTTCAAAACAAGTAACGTGACGAATATATAACAGTGTGAAGTGGTCGTCAGTGAGGCCAATCTCATGTAACAACAAACAGCCTTCGGTGTCAAGGCTTTATATAGAAATCAGGGTTCGCAAATAATTAGAAATAAACGATATTCTTTAAATACCTTTAAAGTTATGTAACTGCTAAGTCAACCATGAGACACAATTCGACGTGATATGAATATGTTGTGGTAAAAATTCTCGAATGAAATATTGGTCTGGCCTTATCGTCAATCTACCAACGACACGGTTTTTTTATAAGTTATACAAACTAGCTTTGTGTGTTCCCTGTTTGATGTTTTCACCTGTCTATTAATCCCGTGCGATATGATACATTACTACAGACACGAATATTTGAATTTAATGTCTTATAACAACAGTCCACATGGACCAGCACAGATCCGAAAATAGAACTATCTATAAAACTGTAAACATATGATATAGGGATTACTACTTCAAACAGCCGAGAAAACTATCCCCGTATTCATGAACAGTCACTAACGTCGTTTCTGTGTTGAAGATCGATCAGGAATAGTGGACAACAAAACAATCGCCCTTTGTCTCAATAACTATCAAGAACATTTTCGCGGAGTTTGGTGTCAACAGACGATAGACATACCTATGGGAACTAACTGTGTTCCCTTGTCTGTTGACTTTTTGTTTTCATGTGAGGCTGAATTTATCAAAACAGTTCATAAAGACCTAAAAATTTCACTTTCGTGTATATCGATGGCGTCTTGTCTTTCAATACTGACCACGTCCATACTAAATAGGTATACCCATCAGAATTGGAAATCACGGACACGGCTCTTCTACACGTATATTAGCACGTGTGTCGATCTTTTCCTTCAACGAATCCAACATGGACAGCTTTCCAACGAGCTGTACTGATTTCAGTTTCTATAACGTGAATCCAGTGTTGTCCTCTTGGGTCTACTGTCCGGCCACTGGGTCTGCTGTCCGGCCACTGGTTTACCTGAGTGAATGACCTGCGATCTAGAGTATGTTGCTCTAGTGAAGAGAGGCTTAGCTGTTGAGTAGAATATTTCCTTCTTCAGTCGTTTGCTCTACGTTTATTGACTTTGAGTTTGGATTATGTTCATGTGGTGGTATTTTCTTGCTTTTTTTTTGTCCTTAGCCAGGTACAATGTTGTTCATTTGATGGACAAACCTAAAGCAGTGTTCCGTGATGGTCAGGAAAACAGGAGACTCATTGGGTCTGTATTGTTAATCTGGTTTGCTTTTAGGTGAAATTGCTTCATTTAAAGTGCAGAATTTTTTTAAAGGTTTGCATAAATTTTCATAATTTTCCTATCAAGCCTCGCTCCTAAGTCTCAATTCAGCCAAGAGTGATTCTGATTGAATTTTATCAGAATATCTTTATCCAAAAAGGAAAAGGATTTTTAAAACTCCTCTATTTTTGTCTACTGGGCCACGCCTATCTAGTCTCGTGGGGTTCAGAGTCAATTTGGTCAAAATACATGCATCCTCAACAAAAAGAGAATTATATGTGTAAAGCTTTTCTATCGCCTCCTCTACTCGACCAATCCCCTCTGACAGTTTGACAGCCGAGAGGGACCGAGAATGTTCAGGCCACAGGGGACCGAGACACGATATATTTGTATATAAAACATTGCAGTTTCTCCTCCACCCTAGAATGCTTCAGTCCGACTTCTGACAAAAAAACCTTCATCTCAACAGTAAGCAATTGGTTTTAAAACTATTCATCTTTATTCGTATTGGATCGTATAATCTACTGACGTCACATCGAACGTAAGACTAGTCTACTGACGTCACATCGAACGTAAAAGTAATCTACTGACGTCACATCGAACGTAAGACTAATGTACTGACGTCACATCGAAAGTAAGACTAATATACTGACGTCACATCGAACGCAAGACTAATGTACTGACGAAATACTCAGCATCAGATTCTCCTTTTCACGTCATAATGGGAGTCAGATTATTGAATGAACGTCATACTGAGCGTCAGACTATTGTAATGACGTCATACCGAACGTCAGACTATTGTTTTGGCGTCATACCGAGCGTAAGAGTATTGCACTGACGTCATACTGAGCGTCAGACTATTGTACTGACGTCATACCGAGCGTCACACTATTGTTTTGGCGTCATACCGAGCGTCAGACTATTGTACTGGCGTCTTACCGAGCGTCAGACTATTGTACTGACGTCATACCGAGCGTCAGACTTGTTTTTGCGTCATACCGAGCGTAAGAGTATTGCACTGACGTCATACTGAGCGTCAGACTATTGTATTGACGTCATACCGAGCGTCAAACTATTGTACTGGCGTCTTACCGAACATTACACAATGGGCTGACGCCACATCAGAACAGGTGGAAACATGTTTCTATACCGAACATCTTCTGTATTGTTAACTTTGATGATGTGTCTTGTACGGGTAATGGACCTGTCCGAGTCATGTGTCTTGTACGAGTCATGGGCCTTGTACGAGTCATGGATCTTGTACGAGTCATGGACCTTGTACGAGTCATGGACCTGTACGAGTCATGTGTCTTGTACGAGTCATGGACCTTGTACGAGTCATGTGTCTTGTACGAGTCATGGGCCTTGTACAAGTCATGGACCTTGTAAGGGTAATGGGTCTTGTACGAGTCATAGACCTTGTACGAGTCATGGACCTTGTACGAGTCATGTGTCTTGTACGAGTCATGGACCTTGTACGAGATATTGCCTTGTACAAGTCATGGGTCTTGTACGAGTCATGGATCTTGAACGAGTCATGTGTCTTGTACGAGTCATGGCCCTTGTACGAGTCATGGAGCTATACGAGTCATGTGTCTTGTAGGAGTCATGGACCTTGTACGAGTTTGCGTCTTGTACGAGTCATGGGCCTTGTTCGAGTCATTGACCTTGTACGGGTAATGGGTCTTGTACGAGTCATGGACCTGTACGAGTCATGGACCTTGTACGAGTCATGGACCTGTACGAGTCACGGACCTTGTACGGGTAATGGACCTGTACGAGTCATGGATCTTGTACGAGTCATGGACCTTGTACGGGTAATGGATCTTGTACGAGTCATTGACCTGTACGAGTCATGGACCTTGTACGAGTCATGGACCTTGTACGGGTAATGGATCTTGTACGAGTCATGGGCCTTGTACGAGTCCTGGACCTTGTACGAGTCATGGACCTTGTACGAGTCATGGACCTGTATGAGTCATGGACCTGTACGAGTTATGGATCTTGTACGAGTCATGGACCTTGTACGGGTAATGGATCTTGTACGAGTCATGGACCTGTACGAGTCATGGACCTTGTACGGGTAATGGATCTTGCACGAGCCATGGGCCTTGTACGAGCCATGGACCTTGTACGAGTCATGGACCTGTAAGAGTCATGGACCTTGTACGAGTCATGGACCTGTACGAGTCATGGACCTTGTACGAGTCATGGGCCTTGTACGAGTCATGGACCTGGTACGAGTCATGGATCTTGTAGTTATTCTTGTGCCGGTTCAAAGGCTGTCTGAACCTAGAGCCCAAACTATGTAAACAGTTTCTCAGTAAGGAACATGATCTGAATGTGAAAGATGATATCACAGAGATGAACAATTAATTGATCAAACGTTTAGGTAATTCCGTTTGCAGAGAACTGACCAAACGCCGCTGGTTTTGTGTACTCTTTGCTTATTTTTTTCAAATTCAAACTAAATTGAAATATTGGACTATAAGTGTAGTCTCCATTTCGATACTGATAAAATTTCCTTTTAAACTGTCAGGATTTACGATGAGACAAAATGGACGATATATAAGAAAATATACATGCGAGTTTAAATGTGTCTAAACAATTACATTCAAGGATTTTCAGCACAGCTATGCAGAATTTCTTTTTGTGTATTCATGCATTACCAAGATATGAAACACCCAGATGGCGTGTTCATCTTATCTACGAGGTGACTCAACGATCATCCGCAGATCCAAGCGCTGATACGTTACCCATTGAGCCTTTAGAGAGACTAAACAGGTGGACTTCCAGATTTTCTGCACCCAGTCCGTCCGTTCTGAGCGTCCATATGCTATATCGTTTCTTGACAATTTTTGTTTTTCAATAGTGACGAGGGGGGGGCTATTGTTCAATAATAAAGAGAGTTACAGCCCAAAGTTGATTTGTGATACCAAGGAGTGGAAGAGTGTGAAACGCCTGTAATATTTAGTTATGTATTGTCGATGGAGATGTAGATTTCAAGCAAACATAAATGGCTCTTTAACGCGTGTTACAACACAAAATGTCCTTGGTCTCCGATCTAGAGTGTTGACTTTACTCCGTTCACCCAATGTGTGAACTGAAAACGGTAAGATCAGGTCATGTTGATACAAAATATATTGGAGGACTTGAAGTGCTTCTCACGTATCCTTCTTCAGCCAACTACCGCTTGTCAGCTAATGACTTCTATTGAGGTTCGAAACGGGATATTCGTTTTCTTTATGTCATGATTCTGTGTAATCGTAATTAATATTATTTACCTAAACACCAAATAAGATTTCAAAATTAATGAAGAACACAACTAGTTATTTGTTTTTCTATTATTACTCCTGTCAACATCAGAAAATAATTACCACGACATCCCACACATAGCCCCTGAAATATAGTCATACATTTTCCTTCGCGTTTATGCAGTAATGTGTGCTGTATTTCTGAAAAAGTGCACTCCGCCAGAATATATTTTAAAAAATGATAAAAAATGGAGGATGCACCTGCAGTTTAAAAAGTTACAATACATTTATATGTAAACGGAATTTTCTGAGTAATTGTACTTCAAAAGTACCTTATATGTATTTGATTTGAAAACGTGTATTCAATTTTCTTTCATTATTTTTTCGGTACAAATACATGTAGATACATTTAACACAGGGATGCGGTGTACTCTTAAAACAGCTCCCCTCTATAACACAGGGATTCGGTGTACTCCCATGTACGTCCCTGATGGTATATTTTAATACTGATCTGTATTACACGCCCTTGATGACGAATTGAAATTGGATTTGGCGTTTAACATCTTTCCATTTTGACTGATTATTGTTTTTCAGTGACGTCACACAGGTAAGTTATATTATACGTTGAATGAGTTTTAGGTGACATTACGGTAAAGAATATTAAGTTATAAAGGTCCAATGGACGGTTTGTCGAAACATGTAGATAATTTGGCACGAATTGAAAATCGTAACAATCAATAAATCCAGTATTGCAATTAAGACTAATTCAGTAATTCATGTAAGATATTTATATAAATATATCTAAAGTAAAGGCGTGCGCGACCACAGGGTTGTACACACCGAACGATAAGCCTCTCATCGACCCCGAATTCTTGTATTGGTATGTTGTTTATTGATTACACGGGTCTTGTAATTCATCGTGAATAAAGAAGAGATTAAACTTGGTCGAAAATATCAGCTGTAAAGATTTCGGGATAATACAATTTGATTAAATACATTTTGTCGGTTTTGGATGTTAGACGAAAACATCTGCTGAAAAATTTAAATATCGTTCGCTAATAATGTACCGTTTTGCCTTAATTAAAAGAAAGAATATTTAGCTGAACAAGTCGGTAAAATGTTTAACACAGTAGATATGTGTGATACAGTGTATTGGAGACCCGCGGTTAACACGACCAATAAAGGAGCTACACTCGGTACTTTAAATCTGCACTTTCTTCTTAATATTTTATCTCAAACATCAAGTGCTCTATATATTGACATACATATTGTGACAGGTACGATCGATAAATCGGTGGGGTTTCCAGATTTCCTTGTACGGGGTTCAGTTGAGAAAAATAAGAAGCGTGCACATGTCTTAAAGGAGAATGTCATGATACCTTCTAAATCCTTCCGACTAAAATCTCACATAATTACTGACAGAGATGGTACTTGTCTGGTTTTATATACTAATACTAGCTCATCTATCTGTTATTATCTATATGTATATTTACATCTACATATATATCTAAGTATAAAACTTCATTAACAGTTGAGTCCTGATGATACTATTTATAGACATCAGAAGCTGTACAACACTCACGACAAGTGAGCTTTAATTTCACTACTTCCGGTTACAGGCAATAGTCACAGAAATCATGCTACGTTGAAGATGTTGGATAATTAGACATAGAATCAGTATTAATCACTAATAACGATTTTTTTTCTAGTCCAACTGATTCACGAAGGTCAGTCAATATTTTCAGCAGCCATTTCAAAATTACACGTGCCTACATTTAAAACCATAAATACATTGTGCAGATTTTACCATCCATTCATCACAATACAAATTACCACCAGGAGGTTTCGTTCAGAGGAAGCAAGTCTATTCAGAGTTCTGTAACTACAACATATCGGAGAGTATGTATGACTCAGTTTCAGGGTAGAATTGAGATATAAAAAATAACTTCTCCACGACGAACGCTGATTTCAACCTCTACACAAACAAAGACTAGCCCTTGATTAAAGATTGTAAACGTGAAAAGTTCGTCGTTATGAAGGGTGCATTCCACTGTAAATATACATCCTAGCAATGCTATAGTAAAACATATGCCATTTCAACGTAGGACGAGGATATCTGTTACTATTACACTAATTTGAAATAATCAGGCATGGAACTGGAGCGTTGAAGGCTTTAATCGGCCGAGGAACTCAGCGTTTTGCAGCTGACGAGGTCCCAGCTCCCTTATTGTGGTTGGAGTGAAAAAACAGCACGCATGTGCTTGTGCATGTATATTGTCTACATTGCATTTGTGCTGCAGCCAGATTCAGTCTCCCATCGACACACAGACGCTGCTGCCTGCCCCTCCACCTCAATTTAATCCTCTCCCTGCCTAGACTAGTCCCACAGCCCCTTTTTTCTCCCACTACAGACCACGCGGTCTCAAATACTTGTTAAGCTAGCATAATTCCCTTACTGTCACATTTGAACAAATTCTTTCTCATCAAAGAACTTCTTTCCTTATCTCTCCGAAATTAACCCTGTCAAACATATGTAAGGTACATTTCGGAGTACGCCAGTTCTAGAACGGTCAGAAGTTGTCTAATGGTATATATAATATAAACTGACATTCTACTATCGTTTTGCACATGTTTTGTACAAGTAGCACAACCAACCAGTGATATGACTACTTTTAACTAAATTCCTTATCAGATTACCTCGAGATAAGTATAGCAATGATCACAATAGAATAGGCTTGTATTGTACGGACCATTGACACATATACTCACATAATGAATTAACACGCATCAGTTAATTAGGTCCTACATTCTGAAGCCTAGGAGGCGGTTTAGGAAACCCCAGTTTGATCAATAGATATGCCAAAATGTAAACGGGGACGTGTACTAGCACTTCAATTCGATCAATTTCATAATTTTTATATAAACATAACAACATAAAACAGCAGACAGATGGTGCTGCTCTGGCGGGGGAGAGGATCTGGGGAAACGATCAGACGAAGGAATCGTTTACATGAGGAGGGGCATCGTTTGCTGGTGGAAGGGGTAACGATTGGGGGAGGGGCATCGTTTGCTGGTGGAAGGGGTAACGATTGGGGGAGGGGCATCGTTTGCTGGTGGAAGGGGTAACGATTGGGGGAGGGGCATCGTTTGCTGGAGGAAGGGGTAACGATCGGGGGAGGGGCATCGTTTGCTGGTGGAAGGGGTAACGATCGGGGGAGGAGAATCGTTTGCGGGAGGAAGGGGTAACGATCGGGGGAGGGGAATCGTTTGCGGGAGGAAGGGGTAACGATCGGGGGAGGGGAATCGTTTGCGGGAGGAAGGGGTAACGATCGGGGGAGGGGAATCGTTTGCTGGAGGAAGGGGTAACGATCGGGGGAGGGGAATCGTTTGCTGGTGGAAGGGGTAACGATCGGGGGAGGGGAATCGTTTGCGGGAGGAAGGGGTAACGATCGGGGGAGGGGAATCGTTTGCGGGAGGAAGGGGTAACGATCGGGGGAGGGGAATCGTTTGCTGGAGGAAGGGGTAACGATCGGGGGAGGGGCATCGTTTGCGGGAGGAGGACATCATTTGAGGAAAGAGGGGATTACGTGTGTGGGAGGCGGGGTCATGGTCATTCGCTTTAGGAAGGGGTGTCGTATGCAACGTTTCTATAGCTGGTCGGCTGATGTTTAATATGATGATCAAATATACTTGTAAATTCACTTATTACACTATACAATCTGAAGACAATAAATCTGTAAAACTGATAAATACCTGGTACCTGTTATATACATGTAACAAGTAATAACACTCACCTTTAGGCTCCATACCTATTTATATCAAATTACGTAACAGAATGATGTGAATGGGGTACTCACCATTTCATGGAGAGATTTTATATCACATGTTTTTATTTGCTTTGGAGGTTCTCCTGTTGCGAGTTCCTCATCAATTTCCTCTTCCATTTGTACAAGTGTTGGGGCTAACATCCCTAACTTCGCTCCAACTCGAGCTATTTCCAAAAGACACAACACGACACTTTTCTCATTTTTCCTTAAAACCAAATCATCGGTTTCAAAGCACAAAACATCTGGAATTCCTAACTTCTTGGTCCACGCTATAAATTGTGATATGTTGTCCCTTGCTTGGAAGGTTTGAGGACGTACGTCGACACGATATTGCACCTCATACTGGGGAACTTTGAGATCACGAATAAAGTTAGAATGCATTTCTGTTAGAATACCTTTCTGTGTACGCTCTGTCGCATACCTGCGAACTTTATTTGCATGTTCACATAACATAACACCTGTTTCCAAAACTTCAAAGAAGTTGTCCACTGTTATGGTAAACTTATAAAGGCATGCAAACCAGTCGGCCAAATCCTCCTTCATCGCATACAGGTATTCGTCATTAGATTTGAAGGTAGCAATGGGTTTCAGTTGCAGGACAAGAAGCGTACTGGAGCCCCCGTTTGTCCCGTTAGGGTCCGAATTAGCATGAGACGAATCTAAGGTCGTAGAAACGGACATCTTGAATGAATGTATTTGTTTTAAATCCAAAATGCTTAAAATATTTAACTATTAAAACAATTTCACATGCCGAGACAGTTTCGTCGGTCCGTTAACAGCCCCAAGACCCCATTGAATATGGAGGGGGTGGGGCGATTAATACGACCCAGATAGTTACATATTGATAATCGCATGTAAAACCCTGTTAAAAGATCGACTCACACGGTACTCTGAAACCGTCGAAATATCCCGTCATTTTTAGTGTGTCAGTATCCATCACAGTACACTCCTGGTTAAGGTTATACTGGCGATCTCGCCTGACATAGCTTCCTATACCGGTCACGAACTCTGTATACCTGTACATTTGTACCTGTGAAATGTACAGCGCTCTACAGGGGGATTAATCTCCCGTTAAAGGTAAAAGTCTGAAGGCACCCGACCATTCCATACTAGGTCTATTGTATACATACATATATGTGTATATTTACCTTCTGCCTGGCGTTTTGTCACCAATCCAGCACGTGACAACCTATAGGTATATCATTTTAAATATCCTGTATGCATTTATCCAAAATACCAGTTCAACGGCTGCCAAAAAAACACTCCTACTTGTTTAGCAGTATACAAAACTATACTGCTGTTTTGTGGAGTGTAGGGACACACACACACATATATGTATCAGTCTGGCTGGTCGGCTATCTCGTTCCTAACTCGACATTGGGCCGGCTGACTTCACATGCTTACAGCCAAGTCAGGTTAATATCCGGCATCTAGATACGATCACGTACATACACATCTCTTCTCACACGGTACCATCATTTACACACAGAACGATTACGTATTACTCAGAAAACACGTGTGTGGGAGTGCTTCAAGTATGTGTATCTGTCGTAATGATTGCCACAGATCGATATATGTTCTGCCCAACAACACCAGAGCCATGTAATCCTAAGTTTTGTGCTGCTGCCGCAGACCTGGCTCGAAGCATAGTCAGCTTAAAAAAATACTACTCTTTAAAAATCCATAAAAATCATAACATTTCTGGAATTTTTTTTCTTGTACTTTGTAAGAAATTGTCTTAGGTTGGAAAGTGTGTTTTAATTAATGAGCATTGTTTTAGAGATTCTGCAATTTCACGTTGTAAATGTAAATATTTCATTAGTGAGATTAATTGTAAGCTGATAAACCATTTTTGCAGGGGATAGACCTGCTGTTGAATTGTTTATCATAAATTAATGACTCGTCGTGCAATCAAGCTAACATTTCATTTCTAAAAACGATTTCCACTCGGTTGCGAAATCGACATCACAGAGAATATAAAATAGTTAAATCTTTATATGTGCTCGACCCTCTTAATATACTTGAGTGTCCAGCCCCTGATGTCTATGTATACCAAGTGCCAGAGTCTGATCAAATTTCCTCATATCTCACAGTGTATGTAATTAAATCTGCAAATTAACCAACACATATAATGTAAACATATTATAAGTTTACTCCGTTGATTTCGCCGTCGATGAAATCAGATCACATTTCCATTCTCTCCATTAATGACACGTGTAACTGGGACTGTGTTTATTTACAAAACTCTTTACTCGCCGTTTTGGTATAGCGAAGTCTTGAGGTAGCACATGATTTACCAAAGTTTGAAGAGATTAACTGATTTCTCAACGGAAACAAATATTAAAAATTAAAATTCTTTATACAGCTCATTTAGAACAAATAGAAAAGTATAAATTAAAATTTCCACTGGTTGAAACAGACAAGGTTCACAATTTTTATTTAATTTATCAACAAATGCCAACAGTATTCACAAAGCCGATTACGAATAGAATTTTAACTGATAGGTCATCCAGGAAGATCTTATTTAACCCCACTCTCTGAAGAATTCAAGTCATTCATTTTGGTCAATAAAACCGAAAGACCCCGGTAATTCGTCTAGACCTGTAACGAAGACAGAGAGTCCCGGTTATTCGTCTAGACCTGTAACGAAGACCAGAGAGTCCCGGTTATTCGTCTAGACCTGTAACGAAGACCAGAGAGTCCCGGTTATTCGTCTAGACCTGTAACGAAGACCAGAGAGTCCCGGTTATTCGTCTAGACCTGTAACGAAGACCAGAGAGTCCCGGTTATTCGTCTAGACCTGTAACGAAGACCAGAGAGTCCCGGTTATTCGTCTAGACCTGTAACGAAGACCAGAGAGTCCCGGTTATTCGTCTAGACCTGTAACGAAGACCAGAGAGTCCCGGTTATTCGTCTAGACCTGTAACGAAGACCAGAGAGTCCCGGTTATTCGTATAGACCTGTAACGAAGACCAGAGAGTCCCGGTAATTCGTATAGACAGGTAACGAAGATCGCAGGGCCTTTGTAATTCATTAAGACTCATCAGTAAGACATCTTGGCCTTGGTAATTCATTAAGACTCGTCAGTAAGACCACAGGGCCTCGGTAATCCATTAAGACTCGTCAGTTAGACCACCGGGCTTCGGTGATTCATTAAGACCCGTCAGTACGAGTAAAGGGTCCCGGTTATTCGTTAAGATCTCTCAGGAAGATCACAGGGTCCCGGTTATTCGTAAAGATCTCTCAGGAAGATCACAGGGTCCCGGTTATTCGTTAAGATCTCTCAGGAAGATCACAGGGTCCCGGTTATTCGTAAAGCTCCATCAGTAAGACCACAGGGGCCCGGTTATTTGTATAGATCCATCAGTAAGACCACAGGGTCCCGGTTATTCGTTAAGATCCATCAGTAAGACCACAGGGTCCCGGTTATTCATTAAGATCCATCAGTAAGACCACAGGGTCCCGGTTATTCGTTAAGATCCATCAGTAAGACCACAGGGTCCCAGTTATTCATTAAGATCCATCAGTAAGACCACAGGGGCCCGGTTATTCGTTAAGATCCATCAGTAAGACCACAGGGGCCCGGTTATTCGTTATTTAAATTATTCGTAAATATTTCCTCTGATTTAATGGAAAGTAATTTAGTATTTGAGTTGACAACTCAAAGGTCATAAGTTCAGTTTTTCGACTGCCGGTATAGTATCATTTCTGGAAGATATGTAACAATAATTCAACTACAATATAAATTGAGAATCCTACGTAAACGATAAACAGTTTTCACACAGCCTACCCCACTACAATATGAAGTGCATTCCATCCTCAACACCCTAATTTTCGATAATGGATAAGATTTCTAATGCATTGAGAAGGAGATCATTACCTTGAACGGGAGTACTGTGCGATTTGTTGTTGTAATAATTTAAAAAACAAGAGGCCGATGGGGCCTAAACGTTCACCGGAGTGAACTCACAAACTGACACAATCGGAATGAATGTGTAACATAGAGATGAGAACATGAAAAAAGCTATGTGTACAGGGACTGAAGCGTGTTATTGAAGTTGTAATTCATTATTATCAAACATTCATGACATCATGAAAGTAAAGCAGGTGTTTTAAAACTAGGTTACAAATAACACACAGATAGAACATGGATAGAAGATGTGGATGTTGTTATTCAACAAATCTGATTATATACTTAAAATACTTTTCTATTTGTTTACGTACATTTAATACTTGTGTTGTCACAAACAGGTATTGGATTTCCTTGAGAGTATTCTGTTTGTTTACGTTTAAGGACACGAGAGAATTGGTTTGTTTTGAACGTTAAGAGTATGTATACATTTCTACATTAACATCTACGCTGGTATTTACTAGTTATCAAACGACAAGATCTGTACATGTCATAAAATGTTTGGTAGTAGCCAGCTTTGTTTTACGTCACGCTGCCACCCCAGACAAATAATTCTAACCAAGTGCGAACAATTTCCCATAGGAAATAAACAATGTATGCACAATAATGTGATTTTCCTTTATAAAACTATTTTAAATGTATCCCCTCCCCAGGGGGAAATGTGAGACCAAGAGGTCATGAAAATTTTTCAATCAATTTTACTCTTTTCGATTCCGCCCATATGGTGCCAGCCAGTCTCAATACATTGTATGTAGCCTACACATCATCAAACATTTTATCCGAAACAAATCATTTGATTTACAATACAAAATAAACAAATTGTGCTCAAGAATAGGAATTTCCTACTTTTGTAATGTCGTTTATTCATCCTCAATTCTCTCAAATCTCTCTGTCTCTGCTCTTCTTCTGAACTCTGACTTCTGACGTCATTGATGTTTTTAGCTGTAGTAAAGTACGTAATTCGACTGACGGGTTGGTTTTGGTGACGTCATTGATGTTTCTTTAGCTATAGTAAAGTATGTAATTCGACTGACGGGTTGGTTTTGACGACGTCATTGATGTTTTTAGCTATAGTAAAGTATGTAATTCGACTGACGGGTTGGTTTTGACGACGTCAGTGATGTTTTTAGCTATAGTAAAGTATGTAATTCGACTGACGGGTTGGTTTTGACGACGTCAGTGATGTTTTTAGCTATAGTAAAGTATGTAATTCGACTGACGGGTTGGTTTTGAAGACGTCATGAAGTTTTCGACGGTACCGTAGAGTGTATACATCCTTTATCTTATAACAGAACATGACTTGTATGGCGTGTATTATTGGTATTTTGCATGCAAGAACTTAATTCTAGCTGTTTTATGCCGAAAAAAACCCCATAAATTTATCATACTTCTTTAAATTATCACATTTTCTATTTGCAAATGTACATTTTTCACTCACACTCACTCATACATTTTTATTACTTTTTATTTAAAAAAATGTAATGATGTAAAAAAAATCCAACTTTTGCTGTTTGTTGTTGTTTGTTGTTGTTTGCTGCTGTTTTGCTGCTGTTTGTTGTTGTTACTTTTTATACAATTTTTACTTACACAAAATATTACTGTTTAACATTTTACACTGCCAAAAACATTATTAAAAAAAAATGACAAAAAATATTTACATCTTACTTACTTACATTTGCTGTTTGCAAAGCTTTAATTTTAAAAACATTGTTTGCCTCGAAATGTTTAATTTGACCTTTTCAAGTATTCTGTGATATTCTAATGATGGCTACGGCCCCCCGGGTTGTTTACAATTGTCGAGAAACTACAAAGAACCCGTATTAAACAGGGTGTCATCGATGACCAATCGACTCATTGTTACCCGCTAGATTTTTAAGCTCTAATAGGATTTTTTATATTTTGTTTTTGTTTTTTTTTAACATAGTTATTCCTCTTTAACTGTCTGACCACTTATCATTCTTTGAACGAAACTATCTACAAGATAACTTTGCATCGAAATCTTTTCTAAAAATTTCCGTAAAACCAGACATCGACATCTCCTTTTTCTCTGTATACCAAATAAAATATGCAGTGCGGACCACACACAAGAGAGTTCAGTTGCCGTGATCAATTAGGGTTATGTGTCTATGTTATATACTGTTTGGTTAAAAAGCTAGCGAAAGCGTTGTGGAAGGGGAGTAATCCAAACGGACCGTAACACTCTCCACTTGTTTCTTCGTCTATGGATACGACAATCCAATGTTGGCCTTGTCTCGTATCCGGAGCGGTATTACAGACTAACGAACATGGCGACGACATGCAAAATCGGGGAAAAGCTATATCGTCCTAATCCATCCAAACCATCGTAGAAAGTCCAAACTGGACATCAATGGACACCTTACTACCGTATAATTAATCAGACAACGCCAGAAAATTTTAATATAAAGAATCAACTTATTGGCAGATGCGCAACACAAAGACTCATGCATGATACCTTCTGATGTACATCAATGGCAGACTCCAAAACAACAGAAAAATTTAAAAGAGAAGTCTGTATGCCTCAAGACTCTAAGAAATAAATGAAAAATTGTTAGCAACATGTGTATATTTGACGAATTAAATGCAGAAATCTACACAACATATAGCTATTCTATTGAATTGTGTTTAAAGTCGTTAATGCTTGAAGATGTTAATTAAACATTGCTTTATATTCCTGTGTTTCAGATAACAATATGGGATGCATATTTCACTACGGCTGTTTTCTGCTTTCCTCGTTTAAATCCTAACAATGATTTACTTAGTTAAACATTAGCCTTACCGAAGTTGACCAACACATAGGAGATTTGGAAACTCTATGACAGCAGGCAAAGTTGAACTAGAGCAGTGAAACGGGTTAGTAATACTTTTAAAAGTTCTACGACAAGAAGTTGATAATTTACAAAAAAATATTGGTATATTCGGAATGAACTGACGAATTTTTAAACTATTTATTTGGCTGCCTGAAAAACTGGGTATCAAACCTAAAAGGTTTGTCATCCCGTACTTGGAAAGGCAATTTCTTTCATCGGGACGTTTAGTGAAGATGATGTTGATTCTATAAAAGCCAATATCAACAGATTAGAACAGGGATAACAAGCGCTTAGATATGTTTTCCGACAAATTATCGTGTCTCCTCTAGTAAGTAATCCGTGCCAATTAAGCATCCTACTATTGGGGAAGAAAGGACAACTCTTATCGCAACTACGTTTTGGTCTGGACACTGACCTTTGGACATGCTATAAGATATTGTCGTGTACAACCTTAATTCATAGTTAGGAGCTGGTCGTAGTCAAGGCTATATCACTTCTTCAATTTGAAATATTCAAAATTCAGAATCTACTACTCCCACCTTCAGATACTAGCAACTTGCAGTGGTTTTGTACTGTTTTCGGTTAAGGCTTCTACAATGTTTAAAAAAAATATATTCAATATCAATGGTTTGGAGTAAAAGAAAACGGAGATTCGAGGGCCTGAACCACAAAAAACTACAATTATCATCAACACAAACGGTCTACCATGCTGGGCAGCCTCAAATCAACAGGCAATGACGACAGCGAAACGTTGATGGCACCGTAAGGTTCTTGTTGTGATAAAACATCAGGAACTTGAAGTCTTGGCCATCCGAGGGTGATGTCAGGGAAATTGGAAAGCGTTGTCCGTGGTTAAACGAATCAACTGGTTCATCACAGAACTGAGAGAGAAAAAAGAACATTCGGTGATATGATATAAAAATACACCTACAGACATATAAATATCAGCGACGTTCTAAAATATATTAGTTAAGTATGGTGGCTGATTCGGGACATCGTAATATCGCTTCGTTTAATGGGAAGCGATATTGCGATATCACGATGCGATATCACGATACCATATCACGATATCACGATGCGATAACATGATATCGAATCGTGCTATCGTAATATCGCAATCTCGTTTCCCATTAATCGAAGCGATATTACGATGTCCCGAATCAGCCACCATAGTTACATGCTTTGTAACAATGTACTCAGTTATATGGAACTGTGGCTTTCGTCGCGTGGCAGTATCGCTATCTAAAAGTCAAAACAAATTCCGGAGGATTATCTCCTTGAATGTACACGAGTGGATACATACTTTACTATATGAAAGGATATGTGATAAGATATATCCTTACCGTGCAGCAATACCTTGAATGCTTTATTGTCTGTTTAAACTATCGAACTTTCTATTTTTCTTGGACGTTTTATCTAACAAAACTAACTATGTGTGTTTTCCAGAATCTAAATTTACTCAAAATTGTGTATATTATGAAATGATACTTTCGTATCGAACGATATTGGTTCTATCTTACACCGGATAATTTATGGTGGGATCCTAAGTGTTAACAAAGGACACGATTTATTGTGAAATGGAACTTTGGATTAATTATCATAACTTTTTACATGATGTGGTCTTATAGTGCTTGATAATATTAGCTGTGGACTTTCACTGATAGACGATTTACCTGCAGAAATTGTGTTCCTAACTGATGAACTGGATATAAAACCATACGATCACAAGCCGGAATAACTTTTGTTGATTTAACACATGTTTAATTGAGTTTTAAAAATCCGCGAATTATGCCTGTCCGTATTGATATGTATATTTATAGGGATTAAATCGATTGATTTATTGGGGAAAATTATATATATATAGTATATATGAAGGACGCCCCGGCCATAACCATGACAACTTTATGTACCTGTCTTAAATGAGAGTCATAGTATTTTTAAGTATTTATCATTATTTAAAAAATAGAAAGTTTCTAGAATAAGTCAGGGTGGTTGTAATACTGTGGCAGTGGTGTATTTTTGTCAGCAGTAATTGTTTTCACAGGTTTCAGATTGAATTGTCACATGTCCAAAATTACTACAGACAAGCCGGAAGTATCGAGAGTAGAACCTGGCACCCATTGTTCCCAATATTGCATACCTTGTTATAAGTGTAGGCCAATTTTGGACAGCAGAGCAGTGCTGTCCTCAGTCTAGATTTTTACCATCAGTGGTAGCAATCACAACCATACCCCCGGTCCAGCTCTATTATGCTGTGGTGGACCTTCGTTTATGTTGCCTATGAACAAAACATAGTTGATAAGAACTCAGAGTTTATTTCTCTGTCCTGCCACACGAGCGCGAAGTAGTTTTCACCAGTAGATCACCGATAGCTGGCATACCTTAAGATGACACTCAGTTCAGGTCGACGCATTGCAGAATTCAGTTTTTTTTATCTTTTCGTCGCCAATTAAAATGCTTTAATTTCCGAAGAACAACTATTACTGACTACGGTATTTATTCGAAGCTATACAACCCAAATAAGATGAATAATACGGACCTATATATTGTTAATACAAAAAGAAACTCCAGGGCTGAAAGAGTAAATTCGAGTGTAGACACTAAATAGATTAATACAGAAGAGAACATTACCTGGCAGAGAAATGGTAATAAAGAAAAAAATAAGTTCAATACTGATAAAGAAGAAAACATTAGTCAAGCAGCCTTCAGTGTTCAAAAAGAAAACAATACTGTGCAGAATGGCTAAGCAAGTGTTTAGAAGTCATAAGGAAGAGAAACAGAGTAGCAAGTTAGCAGACTCCTCTGAGTGTGGTAGGGATACTGTAAAATGTTATTTGTCCAATCCCATAGCTAGTGACTTCAAGGATGAGAAAGAGATGTCAAAACCGAGGCAAAGTCTGGGAAAAAGAAAAAGGAAAGACTTACAAAATTAAAGGGCAATGCGAGAGTTAAAACTCTGACAGTTCCTACAGGAGAAACTGGGCATCAGTGGCCTTTATTGTGCCTGTACGTGTACCTTATAGAGGTAGTAATGATATGCTCAATTTTGAAAGACTACTTTTCAAACTGCTGGCCTAAATTCTAGATTTTTCTCAATGTGTGTTGTATATATGTATGTTAGGATACTCATGTAAATTCACCTAATTAGGTGGATCAGTTTGACACAACTAGCATTTAATGGAGACTTTAGTTATACCTACTCTACACCTTTACATGAATTTTAATGATTCCATTCTAGTCTTACATTTTTGTATAAGTTTGTAGGGGTGTTCTCTGATTGATGTCATGTGACCCGTGTATATCAGGTAGATATACAATTGACAAAACCAGATCAATCGATTTATACATCAATTACGTTTACTGAATTAAACAAAAATTCGAAATATCCTATTTTAGTTTAAACTTTATTTTATTTTAAACTGTATAACATTTCAGCAATACAAACAGTATACATAAGGATTCGAAAACAAGTACAAAGTACTTATATTAATCCGTCTCCTGAATTTACGAAGCATCGATTGGACGGCACTGACTAATATTATACATTATATATTGAGCATATTGGTACATAATTAGGGAAATGACGATATTTGGGAAGAAAGGGGGGAGGGGGGGTGCAAAGGAGTTGACAGAAAAGTTGAAGGAGTTAAAGAATGAAGCAATGCAAATATGCTGCATTATGGAGGGGAACCGAGCTGAAATCAAACTTAAATTTGGACACACATGGTTGACCGTACATGTCAAGTAAGTCTATAATACATCAGTGGTAAGTAAACACAATTTTACAAAAACCACCCGTGAGTAATTGGAGAATCAGTACTGTACCACAGTCTACTGTAATCTCACATATTACAAATATCATTACACAAAACTATGACAATATGCATATAAAATTTTACATACGTAATCTACATTGAAATGCCATGCCGAACAAGTCATCATCATCATCATCATTCTTTATTCCTCAAAGCTGAGAGTACAGAAAAAGAAAGTTTAAAGCGAAATGGATAAATTTACATGAAGAAAATGAGTGCTAAAAGCACATTGCAATCAAGGATCACTTTTGACCAATTTTCTGAGCTCAAAATACATTTATATTTCACACAGTTCACCAGCATGGAAATAGATTTCCGCTGTTTTATGCAGTAGATAGGCACAGTCCTTTGTAAATTCCTCTGTTATAGAATTACTTTCAAATTCAAATCCCGAAATGTTCCCTCTAAATATTGTCTGGAGCAGGAGTTCTTCTGCAAGGCTGGACATGATCAAATATGGTTGTACACCGTAATAATCCACCACTTTTGTCATGAATGTGTCTTTAAAAATAAATGTACTTGTACATTCTGTGACAAAATGTCTTATTGTGTCGTAAAACGGATTGTTACACAACCTACATGTATTGTACTGTTCTACAGGAACACACGTTAGCATTTTACAAATATAAAGGACTGTCCTTTTGTCGATGTCCGGTGTTTTGAGCATGACATACGGCTTATTATAGGTAGAGTGGACAGATCGAAATCGAACGAATTCGTTATCACTGTTCATTCTCTCGATCAATAAGCGATCTTCGCGTATTTGAATAGCTCCTTTAACTAAAAGTTTCCATTGAGCCTTGGACGGGAATTCTGCGCATAGGATATAATACTGTATCCATTCTAATAATTCATATTTGGTTAAGATTGCTAGGATATCAGGGATAAACCCCATTTGCTTTGATTTCGGTCCATCTATATATTTAAGAACTCTACGAATAAAAATACTTTTTGGAATGCTGTTTGGTGAACAATCAACAATACAACGTAAGAAGTACATTTTTCTTTTCTCAATTTCACACTGGATCCTGTGTAGTCCGACTATACTTTCGCACATATCCGATCGAGTGGATGTCCGTAGATTAAGTATATGCTTTACTGCATAGTGTTGGAAAGTTTCGAGCTTTCGGATATCGCATTTAGTTAGATTATTCCATAATTCGCATCCATATAACATCGACGGAAGTATAACTTTCCTGTAGATGCTAATAAGAGTAAGCGGTTTCGTATAAGTACAGTCAGTTCCCATGCGTGTGATTGAGTGTAACATGTTACGGCCTTTCTTACAAGCGTTGTCAACGGCGTCGGCGTTTTTCAGGTTGGAAGAGAGAAGTACTCCTAAGTGTACCTCCTTATCGACTATACGAAGTGGGTTGCTATTAATCATCCAATTCAGATTTCTGCATGTACTTCGAAAAGCTACTATGTTGCATTTTGATGCATTAAACTGAAATTTCCATTTTTCAGCATACCTTTGTGTGACATCTAGCAGAGTTTGTAAGGCCCTAGGGCTAGTAGTAACAAGGGCAACGTCATCAGCTAAACATGGATTGCCACATTCAATGGATTGTACTTTCGTGCCAACGTTAGTAGTCTCCAATTCAATTAGCATATCATTAATATGCAGCAAGTATAGAAATGTCGAGATGATTCCACCTTGTCTGACTGATCTTTGGACCTTGAACCAACGAGATCGGGCACGATTGTAAACTACCGCGCTGTATATGTCCTGATATGCGTTACGCAATATTCTGTACAAATTTCCAGTGACTCCAATCTTGTAAAGTTTACTGAATATACTGTTGTGTTGCACCGTGTCAAAAGCTTTATATGTATCTAAGAATGCTACATAGACTTTGCTGTTCTGTTCTAAATTCTCATATATACACTCACGCAGACTAAATGCTGTAGTTATACAGCTTAAACCTTTCTGAAAACCCTGTTGTTGAGCAGAAGGAAATTCAACGTGGGAATCATGAAGCCAGCGTGATACTCGTTTGCAAATCACTCTTTCCATGAGTTTGTAGAGTACCGGTAGCAAGGAAATCGGTCTATAGTTGTTAGGGTCATTCTTTTTCTTAAAGCCTCCTTTATGAATAGGAACAAGGATTCCTCGTTTCCACGTTTTTGGAATATATCCTGTGGTTCGGATGGAGTTCATTAGTTTTTGGATAACTTCGATGAGGGCTTTTCCTCCAAAGCGAACGTGTTCGTTTGATATCATATCTGCTCCAGGAGCTTTTCCAAGTTTCATCTGCCTGACAGCTGATACGATTTCTTCAAAAGTGAACTTGATATCAAGATCGTCCTTTACTGCGAATTGCAAATTACAGTCATCGATGATCGTGTTATCTGCATATAATTTTTCGTAAAAGTCCGCAAACGTTTCGACTATGCTTTGGGGGTCACGGGCAAGTGTTCCCTCGTAGACTAGTTCCGTGCAAGCATCGAGTGTTTTGTTTTTACGCTTCCGCACAATTCTCCAGAATAATCTAGCATCCACATCCGCTGTCTCGTCTAGCTCGCTATTAACTTGATCTAAATATTTATCGTGTGTTTCTCTATGTAGGTTCCGAAAGACGTTCTTTGCGTTTTTATAGTTCCTGTATGAATCATATTGTAGCCCACGAGGTCTGTTTTCATTAATCCATACCTGTCGGTACCTCAGTGCTGCATTGTGAGCACTTTCAAGCTCTCCTGTCCAATACGGTTTAAGATACTCCCTAAAACGTCGTTTAGGGATAGTTTCATCAGCTGATATTGCCATGCATAAGGTTAACTGTTCATATAATGCATCGATACCAAACTGTGTCGACATGTCATATTCATGAATATTACGTAGCTTATATGCCAAGGTTAGTTGATATGAAATCAGATGATCAACGGTAGCTTTGCTCCACGCAATATGGTCCACGTTATCATTACAAATATCATTACACAGAACTATGACAATATGCATATAAAATTTTACATACGTAATCTACATTGAAATGCCATGCCGAACAAGTGCACTGGCAGTTAGGTATTAATATGTGCATACTTATAGACATTTGATAAAACTCAAGATGAGAACTTAGAACCGTTTCGACTGGTAGATAAAAAATATCCTATTTTATACATGTTGGACCATGTGCTGGCAATTTGCAATATACGAACTGGTAGCAATGCATTGAGTGTAAAAGTCACCTCCATTACAACCAACAAGAGTTTGCTGAAGACTTTAGTTATACAACATATTTTACAACTGAATTATAAACTGGACGATATGCAACAAAAGCGCCAAGAGAAACAGACTACAGGCATGTCTCTAAGGACTTGGAAAAATTGTCACACAATGCAAATATAAACAAACAGACTAAACTATCCCTTTAAAATATTATTGAATAGTAATGTTTATCGTAGAAGGAAATACGATGTAACATTATATTAAAAATATGGATGATTTCTTTGTGTTCTTCAGCCTTCTTTTACCATCATATCAAACTGCTTTTTTCTGATGCCAGTTCGCAAGCAAACAGTTTTCAAAGCAACGGTATCATCAGATTATTTTTTCCCAAAAAACCGACACCCCCAACCAAAAGTAAAATAATTTTGATTGGTGTCATGGGAGTTGGTTTCAGGGTGTTTTAGTCTCTTCAATGAAAACAAATATTCTGCATGTCCACTTCTAGTCGATATCTACGTATATACGACCATGGAGTTATACAGCAGACTATTCCCTGCCTCTTGCAGAACTGCAGGGGTGCCACCATCAGTCACCTGTCACGAAGGGGACTTCAGAATTTAAGGTTTAATTGCTGCTCTCGATCATTAGTTGATCATGTGTTCATTTCAGTCAGTGTTTCAGTGAACCTGTCTATTTCAAAACTACTGGAGGTAAATCCATTCGTACTTTTATTAAAGTATTTAGAAGTAATCTATCAAAATATTTATCACCGCAGAAAGGACGACGCGGTATCAATACAGGATTGATCACAGGAGACGGGAACAAGTTATACTACCACAATATTGATTAAAGGGTACAGAATAATTGTATCATCACAGGATTGATCACAGTAAACAAGAGAACAAGTTAAACTATCACAATATTAATTACAGTAAACAAGAGACCAAGTTATACTATCACAATATTGATTACAGTAAACAAGAGACCAAGTTATACTATCACAATATTGGTTACGGTAATCAAGAGACCAAGTTATACTATCACAATATTGGTTACGGTAATCAAGAGACCAAGTTATACTATCACAATATTAATTACAGGGGACAGAATAATGGTATCATCACAATATTGATCACAGAAGGCAGGGGAACAAGTTGTATTATCACAATATTAATCACAGCAGAACAGAGAACAAGTGGTATTGTCACAAAATCAAATACAGGTGACATATCAACAAGGGTTATCATTACAATATTGATCACAGGAGAGAGGAGAACAAGGGGTATCCTCAATAGCTTGATCACAAGAGACAGAACAACAAGTAGCAACATTATAATATTGATCACAGGAGAGAGAACAAGGGATATCCTCAATAGCTTGATCACAAGAGACAGAACAACAAGTAGTATTATTACAATATTGTCCACTTTCATCGCAGTTGAAGCAATTGCCACAGTTTTAGTGGTCCGACTACTCCCCTGCCGGCGCGTGCTCTGACTTTTCTCCAAACCGTCTACCTGAATTTTTAGACTTGTCGGCGATTTCTGCGTCTCCTTCCATCAGAGCTTTCATTTTTTCCACTCTGTGTGTCGACATCCTCTGTCTGAGCTGTAGGTCTGAGAAACCCTTGTGATTCCTTAGGTTTCTGCTTGGTTTTGACAAATGCTTCCAATTCCACAGCATGGCGAATTGCCTCATTAAGACTCGCTGGTCGAGCTTGCTTTATCCGTAGCCTCATGTCGGAGTAACCAAGGCACCAATTGATCCCTTGATAGGACTTCTATGATATCTAAGGTAGCGGTTGGATACGTCTGGTTTGCCAATCTCCTTATACTCTGTCCAAGCTCTGGCGTTAGTTTACTGTAGCCTTTGGTCGTAGCTGGGCACGGTAGAGTTATGTCTGGATGGGCGGTGTAAATCGTTCACTATGGACAGCAATTAAGTCCTTATACCTTTTAACATGTCCGCCTGGGAGGTTACCTAGCATACCTTGCACTCCTTGTGCTTGGCCACGTAACGAGACGGCAAGGTACAAGCCTTTCTCTGTTTCACTCCAGTTGGCCAGGGCAGCACAAGACTCGAAATGGGCTGTACTACACCACGTACCCTGAAACCACTCACAGGCAGAGACAGTCTATCACCCGTCACAAGCAGCAAATGACACAACCACTGTGCTGGCCAACGACCGACCACGTGTTCTGGACTAGTCGAAGTCCCCCCCCCCCTCTCTCTCTCTCTCTCTCTCTCTCTCTCTCTCTCTCTCTCTCTCTCTCTCTCTCTCTCTCTCTCTCTCTCTCTCTCTCTCTCTCTCTCTCTCTCTCTCTGTGTGTGTGTGTGTGTGATCTTCCTACCAGAACAACAACAAAGTATGGTCACTGGACTGGACTTTCTCTCTCTGTGTGTGTGTGTGTGTGTGTGTGTATGATCTGCCTACCAGAACAACAACAAAGTATGGTCACTGGACTGGGCTTTCTCTCTCTCTCTCTCTCTGTGTGTGTGTGTGTGTGTGTGTGTGTGTGATCTGCCTACCAGAACAACAACAAAGTATGGTCACTGGACTGGGCTTGTCAGAGTTGCCTTTGCAGGCAACCCATTACTCAGGAGCTACCATAGTAGCTATAAAGCCTTTTTATCCGCCACTTGTCAATATTCTTCAAAATATGCAAAAGACTTTCATACTTGCTTACTTATTTTAATGGGTCTTTCAGCGGATGAGAAAAGATAGCGAAAAGAGTAGGCGGGGAAACGTATAATTGATGGGAGAGAGTGGGATATATATAGACAAGGTAGAGAGGGGCCATCTAAGCTACTTAACCTTATCTAAAAACTATCATTTAGAAGGCGACCTCCGTTTAAATTGTATGCCTAGCCTAACATTCAGCTCCACTCAGCAAGAAGACCGGTGTCGACACTGGGAGATAGAAAAAGGGGTTTCAAAACTAGGTAAATTCCGATATGTGGTTGTATTTAGAGGTCCGCCAATATTACTTAATACATATTCCCTAATGATACTCTAACCACTTGGCTGGCGTTATCACGCCCACTCTTTTCCGAATAGCCATAGAAGTTTTTATCGTGCAACTCTCACTCGGGCCGCCGGTTTAATTCCCATCCGACGGATTGTTGATTAATGGTTAGTTGTTAGTATGGTGTTGGGGTGTTTTTTTCACACTAGTGGTAGCCAGTTTTTATGTACATGACAGTCGTGTGAAGCTCAAGTACCAGGACATTCACATAAATAAACAATTATTTAAGAATCAACAAGTACATTCCTATATAATCATATTTACAGAGTAAACTGCCTTTTCATTAATAAAAGATAATTAGAAATTGTTGGCTATCACTTTAAATCGTCTTCTCCTTAGTAATCAAATAGAATTAACAGTTGTATCAAAAGTCTACCGAGCATTATTTAAAGGGGGATAACTCTAACGAAAATCGTCACATACCTGCTAGGCAATGCTAGGGAACTTTACTTTTACTATGTTCTTATACGGGGTAATGGTCTGACTAAGTTAGAAATCAAAGTAATGACCAATTTACAGAAACAAACCATTCAAGTTATTACCTAAACCAGTAGGGCAGGTTTTTTTTTAAACAATTCGGGAAACTTTTATTTTCGTATTCGTGGCATGAATTTAGTCGTAACAACGAAGTTCTGCTATTCTCTGTGTTTGTCTATTGAACTGACGTAATTGAACAATTCGTGTAAGAAAAAATAATATAATAACGTTCATTGCTATAATCTATGGAAGAGTGTAGTTTTGTTATAGGGTACCACGTCCGTTTCAGGCTCAGTAAACCAGTTTTACTCCCAACAAATATTACATATTATTCATACGCTAGAAAGTAGTTCGTAATATTTAACATAGTCGTTTTGTAAAATGAATAACAAACATGCTATTATCAATTGATGCTGGTATGTAATTTGTACGTTGTTTGAAAAAAGGGGTTATTACCAACAACATTCGTTTCTTTTAACAAAGTTTTAATCAGGAAGTCGCAAGCATAATTAGCGGATCGCTGTGACGTGTCGCGGCCATCTTCCGATGACTCGATAAGCAATGACAAGTGTCACAAGACTAAAGGTCTGAGTCTCAAAATGTCAGAATCTAGACCCCAACATCAATCCCAGTACCGTGGCTGGCTGTATAAATGGACAAACTATTTGAGGGGGTACCAGAAACGATGGTTTGTGCTTCAGAATGGCCTACTTTCGTACTACAGGTAATTACAAGAGTGAGGGTTTGGCGGAAGGGAATCCTGCAGAACGCACACCATTCTGCATATGGAATCGATCTGTTATGATGTTCCAAGCATGCTCACTGTACAAGTTCACCAACTTATCAGAATACATGTATACGAGTGCACATATATTCATCCTGCGTCACGGTGGCACGTTTTACTAGTTTTACCTCTGAAATTTCGTCCTATCCAATAAAAACGTATATATTGCCGAAAGTATCAACAACTGGGTTAAAAAATACGTTAACCCCACGACTGACCTGTGAATAGGCTTATATTTGTTAGTAATGATTATGCTAACAATATAATTATTCCAAAATGATATTTTTATCGCTTAACACCAAAATACCTTTTCCAGACAGGTTGACATCAAGACGATAAATTTGGTTAACATTTGCCACATTCATACATGTGTTTAATTGTAGCATTCAATTTGTTTTATGCATTTTGTACTAGATGGCTGGGGAGAAAGTTTAGAGTATTAGCAAAACATAACCAGGGTATTATATGCTACTTCTTCCTACGACCTCTTCTTAGACATCAATGGTTATCTGATGTCGATTAATTCAAGCTGATACAAGCTAAATACATCATATCAGTAACCCAGGGACTTGTCTGGCAACTCATGGTCCATTTATATGTTTAATGATAGTGACAAGGGTTTTTAGCTCTCAAGAAAGGGAAAACTGACTGATGTTTTTATCAATTATGCTTCTTTTTTATACTCTAAGGGCAGGGGGTTTCATCTTAGTTAAACAGGCTCTCATTTCTGATGGGTATGTCAATAACTTTGCTGAAATTGCAGATTATAGGCTTTTGTTGGTAAACAGTTCCCATTAGAGACAAGAGCAGGTTTCAACCAGTCAAGGAAATGTCTACCTGGCCATTTCTACATATCTATAATTCTGAATTTGTCGGGTCATAACTTGGTTTATACTTGGTCAATTTCTTTCATCAAACATATATACATATATATGGACCAAGGGTCAGCAACTTGTGCGTGCCAAATCTCTGCATCATTATAATGCATTTATGGACCACGGGCCGGGAATTCATGCCAAATCCCTGTGATGTTCTCTGTTCTTTTGCCACAACCCTGCACCATTATGCTTCTCAAGTACACCACACTAGGGCTGTTGACTCCATTCAACCCACCTCTATTGAAGCTTGTCCAGCTTAGTTACGAAACCTGGTAGTTTTAGCAGTGGTGTTACTCACACCATATAAATGGCTTTGTTGTGTCTTTAAGTCATGCTTATGGTTTCTAGAGAATCTATTTCCCTTTATGATGCCTTTTGAATATCTTTTTTACCTACAACCAGAAAACATCTCATTTAATACAAAAATCATCAACTACCTCCACCTCTGTACCCTCGACCTTCAAGACACCAGATGACCTGATCAATCATCTGCTTCAACAGTTTTATTACATGATGTATATTCATCAGAATATTGTCCTCGCTGAAATAAATCTGTCAAAGCCAGATGATTTGATTCTACATTAGGCATGTCAGATGGCCAGATGCAGTTTAACACACATGAAATACATACATACAGATGCGAAAATAATATAAATGCAAATTTAGATTCCCACTCTAGTCAGTAGTGAGATACAACACCTATCATAATGTATTTTTAAATGAAAATATTCTGTAAACCTTTCTCTCAGAGCATGGAAGCATAGGTGAGTAGTTGTCTCCTCTTTGGTGTTGAGTTACATGTGAATCTCCCCACTCATGAGTTTTGCTGAAGAGTTGTCCCCCCATAAATCACTTCGGGTGATGAGTTATCTTCCCTTGGTCATTCATGGATTTTTTAGGTCACCTAAAGTCTCGGAATGACCTATTGCAATCCCCTTTTGTCCAGCGTCGTGCATCTTAAACTTTTAACATTTTCTGTTTTTTTTTTCTGGATAACTCGAGAACCAATTTCAAAGAAATTTTACAAAAATCTTCCATGGCTTTAGGCACACAAAATATGTATATAATGTGATGCCTGAGGGGCGGGGCCAAAAAAGGTCATATTGATTGAAACTTCAAAAATATTCTTCTCAAATCCAGAATAAAATAAGTTTAATCAATGGAAAGGCCTTAAGATGCTTTACTAAAATTTATCTTGTTCTTTGCAGGATATTGTCCCTATTTGATGTGAAGCATGCTTGGGTGAAGGAAATCAGTTTTGTATAAACGATGGGTCTCTGGCCAGAGAGGCAGGGCCCAATAGGGAAAATCTACCAATTTCTTTAAAATCTATCTTGTTCTTTAGGAATAGCCAACGATTGTCCATATTTGGTGTGAAGCATGCTTGGGTGAAGGAAAATCAGTTTTTTTAACAAACATTAATGTTCATTTGTTAGGATCCAGAATGAGTTGAACTATAATTACCATTTAAATTTGTCTGTTTTACCTATGGGACATCTACTGTAGGTTCAATCCAAGGGCCTTAATCCAGTAAAGCAGACATTCAAATGTTGGCTTCAAACAAAATGCTTTGTAACATTAAGTCACTTACATTTCTTAGTATTTTTGCGAGTTTACATGAAATCATTTAAGTAAAGAACATGATTTTATCGCAGCTTGCAATTTATAAAGAATGAACATATTTATACTATCATATTTCTAACATGGTACATAATGGCTGTCCCCAAGCTGAGTAATGTTATGGGTGTGTATGCTTGAACATAAACACATTTGTATGGGTTAATTGATTTACAGGTAGAAGTATGTCTTCCTTGACCAAAATACATGTGTAAGAAATGTATGTATTTATTCTTATTTTGAATTTGCTGTTGAAAGTAATTTGTGTTGCTTCATGTTTGACCACCTGAAGTCAAACAGATTTACATAAACATCATTTAAAAGATTCTTTTCTTCCATGGTCCTGTAAATCATCACTCTATCTTGTAAATAGGTTAACCCCAATTGGAGCCAATCACTTGCTTCATATAATAAATGGATAATGTTCATTGGTTTATATAAGTTTCTCTATATAGCACATTTCACAATAGATTGCAATCGGCTGTCTCATATCTAGAACAAAAGCCAAGTTGGCGATAGTCTTTTGTGTACATAGAATGGCTTCATATTGGCCATTTAAAGGAAAATCCAGATATGAATACTGTTTTCTACTATAATGGATTCCTTTCGAATCAATTCATTTGAAGAATGTATATAAAATTTCATGGAACGTATGAAAATACTCCGAATGAAAAATATGTTGTGAAATTTTTATTGACAGAAAATGGTATGCATCGGCTTATAGTTCCCCATTCCACATTTGAGCTATATAATGAAATGTCCGCGAGAGAAAATCTCAACAGCAAACATGTTTACATAAGACTATAAATCCAAATCTCACATTTTTTCATTCAATTTAAGGCCAGTCTTTTTGTGGTCCAAACAATATTACTATTCCCTACACTACCCGTTGTCCTGTTACATATAAATTTGCCAGGTGTCACGAGGAATCCATCTGCATATGGTAAATTTGCAAGTATAGTGCCCAAGTATGTTTTTGGGGTCAGCTTTTTAAAAAAAAGTATGTTTAATATAGATATTGAATACCGGTTACTGTGGTGCAGTAGTTGATGTTTTGATCCATTGCTAATTAGGAAACCACAATCAGCATGACACTAATGCATTTACTGTTGGTCAGAAAACGATGTTTTTTTAACAGTCTGAAATTGTTCAGTCCTACCTTGTCCACATAAAAGCATGTAATATGTTCAGTATAGGCATGATCTTTCATGATATCAGTATCCACCAAGGTATCCTAAGGTACTTAATGATAGATTGCTTTCATGGACTTCAACATGGGGAAGCAGCAAACATCATTTACAGCCAAAGAGAGACTTGACACCACTGACTACACTGAAAGACTTTGGTTTTGTGCCAACACACTTTGACATCACAACATTCAACATTCGGTCATGTAAGAAAAAAAAATGCCTAAAGTCCCAACCCCTGACCAGAAAGGCTGATATAGATGGTGAGAGAGTTGTATTATTTCATATGAGAGTGCCAAGATGCTAGCATTGCTGTCAGTACGATAGAACTGCCTGTGCAGGCCATGCAGATCCAGGGAGGTCATAATCAAATTTACTATAGTTCATATAGAAAAATTCAATTTTTAAGCATAATTTGTTTATTTCTTTTAAAGATGGTTCAAACTTTGAAATTTCAAAGCATGGAACAGCAGTTAATGTTATGGACAATTTATATTATGTATACAATAAAGTTATCTCAATTATTTTTTTAACAAAATCACTTTTATAACATGTACAAGGAATATTGTGATTCAGGTGACCGTTAAGGCCCTTGGGCCTCTTGTTGCCTGTTGACAGATAAATGTATGTATAAAGAAAATCTAGATTTATTCCATTGGATGTGAGATTAATCAAGGTTGACCTAAATTCACATATGTACTTATGCGATTTTGTTCCATTCTACATTTCTCAGGTATTCGCAGCATATAAAGTGTAATTGAAATGACACATGTAACTAATTGTCTGGTGAACAAAACACAACAATATTCTACTACTAAACATATCGACTATACACTTAAGCCTCGGTTGCTGGATTTCATCTTAAATCTAGAGGTTAATATATCTACTATTTACTTACCATATAATGGGACATAAGTAATGTTTCAAAGTCAAGGCTTTTAGATGTAAATTCTTAGGAAAATAAATCAGTCAGTTTCTATTTACTTTTTTAGTTCAAATTTGAAAGAATATTGTACGAGTGTAAATAAAATGGATGGAAATATTTTTATATTAAGTTTATAAATGTATGTCATCAAAAGTATAGAAGAGAAACTGAAAAATGATATTTAATCATTATTATCACTGTTTATTATACATGTTCAGGCCTCTTGTCAAATGTTTTGTCATTGTACCACTTTATGTACATGTTCATGTGTGGGATTTTAAATTCAGTTGTGTGTTCCTTAACTGTTTCACCTTGCATTTCGGAATGTAGTCGATTTTGTTGAGATTTGCCTTTTGACAGAGGATGTGGGTCTGGAGATCTCCTTGCCATTTTTTTTTTAAAAATTTAGTAGGCATAATCATTATTTGTTCCAATTTCGTATTTTTTATCATTTTGTTTTAAAACATACAGCATGGAGCAGCTGTATGTTGGCCTACTCCACCACATCCTTGCTGTCATTTGTGAAGTTCAATTCAAAGGAAACTTTGAAGGTATTGATAAGCATGATGATATGACTTGCCATAGTTCTTTAAATAGAGAAGCATGTGTTTATACAGAGGAAGTTAATATTGTAGATTCTTTTATCATTTACAACATGGCTGTGGAATCTCTGGTCCCTCTGATATGTATATGAATATGAAATCCTTGACTAATAAAACACATTTTTTCTTTGTTTGTTTGTCAAATTAGACAACATGGAAGTACTATGAACTGAGTCCTGGTATATTTGATATCAGTTCTGCATCTTTAAGATAAATTCTTCAGTTGTTGAAATCAATAAATGTTTGTTAAGTTATACATTATGTCTCATGCCCGTGTTGGTATAACTTAAATTTTAAATAACACTAGTTGGCTAAAGTATTTTCTTGTAAACATACATTTTCTTCCACAGAAGATGTATTCCTGTCAAAATGATATCTCCTGTCCACTTTTCATGATTATATTGATTATTGTACTGATTATGATGGTGCTGGTGAGTTGAAATTAAAATGGAAAGCATATACTTAAGGTAAATCATATTGCTACAGGTAATATTTGTAAATTACTTGGTATACCGTACTAGTTAAATGTGATGGAATCATATGTAATTAGTGGTTCTTTCAGTAGTTTCTATGACAAGATCTATGAAGCAAATATTTTGTTATTTCATTTTTAGCCCACCATCATCAGATGACATATGCTATTCAAATTGCTCTGCGTCCATGGTCCATCGTCTGTGGTCCGTCCATCCATTCGTCAACCATTTTTGTTATCGCTATTTCTTGGGAATTACTAAATGGATCTTTCTCGTATTACATATGTAGGTTCTCCTTGGTTCCTAGTTGTGCCCATTTGATTTTGGGTTTGATAAAAAAATGGCCAACAGGCAGCAATCTTGGATTTTTTCAATGAAGTTTGTTATCGCTATTTCTTGAAAATAAAGAGATGGATCTCTCCCAAATTTCATATGTAGGTTCCCCTTGGTCTAGTTGTGCCAATGTAATTTTTTGGACTGTTCCAAAAAGCAAAAAGGCTGACAGGCAGCCATCTTGTATTTTAATTTTTAAAGTTTGTTATCACTATTTCTTGAACAGTACAGGACAGATCTTTTTTTAAATTTGATCCCAAGTTGTGCCTGGTTGATTTGGTACTGATCAGAAAAAACAAATGGCCTGCATGGGGCCATCTTTGATTATGACTGTGAAAGATTGTTATTACTATTTCTTGAGAACTACTCTATAGTTCTCTCTCAAATGTTGTAGAGGTTCCTTTTGGTCCCTTGTAGTGCCTGTTTGAGTTTGGGACTGATCAGAAAAACAAAATGGCTGACAGGCAGCCATCTTGGATTTTGCCTAATAAAAATTGTTATTGCTTTTTCTTAAGAAGTGCTGAATGAATATCTCTCAAATTTCATAAGTTTGTTCACTTTGGTCTCTCCTTGTGCTGGTTTGATTTTGGGACTGATCAGAAGAAACACAATGACTTTCAGACGACATTTCTTGATTTGGCAGGTAAAGATTATCATCACTATTTCTGCAAAGGAATGTTAAACTGTCTTATCGTCAAGAGCAAAAATAGAGAAGAGAAAAGAAGGGAAAACATCCAACATCCAACTTAAAAAGAGCATATTAAGATCAAACAATTTCTTTACAATCTATCATCTTTTGGAATTGCAGAATATTGTCAAAATATAGTCTGAAGCATGTTTGGTTGAGGGAAAATCAGTTTGGTATAAACGGTGGGTCCTGGCCCCCTGGGGCTAAAAGGGGCGAACCCAGTAAGGAAAATCTATCAACTTCTTGGAAATCTATCTTGTTCTTCAGGAATTGCAGGATATTGTCCAAAATTGGTCTGAAGCATGCTTGGGTGAAGGGAAATCAGTTTTGTATAAACAGTGGGTCTCTGCCACTTGGGACTAGATAGTATAGAAGGGGCTCAATGGGGAAAGTCTATCAATTTCTTAAAAATCTACCTTGTTCTTCAGGAATCATAGGATATCATCCATATTTGGTCTGAAGCATGCTTGGGTGAAGGGAAATTAGTGTTGTATAAACGGTTAGGGAAAATCCATCAATTTCTGTAAAATCTATCTTCTTCACTTTGCACCATTAACTATTCCTTTGATATTTGGTTCTTTGAAGCAATAGTGATCCCCACTGAATAACTAGAGTATCGCTGAGCATCGGGAGATAAACACAATCATAACTGATAATTTGTCCTGGGGTCTGGCCCTACCCCAGGACTGATTACATCTTTGAAGCCATTGAGATTACCATCCCATAACTTAATAACATTGCTGGACATCAAGTGATTAAAATCTGATCTCAGTCCCCCAACACCTTGAAGCCATATCTGTTGGGTGAGGCTCATCTGGAAAAATATTTCTAAAGAAGTGTTAAGTTTTGCATTATTGACTTAAATATTCAGGTGAGTGATACAGGCCATCTGGGCCTCTTGTTTAGCTTTAGGTTCAGGCTCAATATAATGAAAAGTATTTGATCAGTTTCATAGATATAATCTGAAATCGAAATAAATGTATAATACTGTTTTCTACATAACTTGCATTTGATAGTTTCACGTTTACATTCATGAAAACAGCATTTCAAAACAAAAGTGCAGAATCTCAATTTGAGATATTTTCAATCCATATCTTTTGCGAGGTCACATTGAATTAGTCACCCTGAATTTTATGACATCACAATGGAAACAACAGGAACCTTAAGTCAATGAAATCTTTGCTAGGTCATATTACTTATGTGCCATATAATGGTTCCTTGTGTTATGACACTTCTAGCAGGGTATTGATGTGATAAAGATCTCGTTCCATCCTACTGATCTATGATTAAGGGTGTGTGTTAGCAGTAACATACATGTAAATTGGAAGAAGACTTTTTCCCTATACCAGTTACTGAAGGGTACAAGATTAAACTTGGTTATATAAATTTTTATTTTCTAGATCACAGGCAGAAATGGCACACACTTGTCGAGGAACGATCAATCTAGCCAATGCCTTCATACATACAGAAGATTCTAATACCATTGTCATCTCTAATGGGGGTACACAGACCTTCTATCTAAAGGCTACATCTGAGGTGGAGAGACAGAAGTGGGTCACAGCCCTCGAGCTCGCTAAAAATGATGCCCATTCGGAACCAGGTATAAAATGATGAATCCAGTCAACAAAATTTTATTTTGTGAGAAAAGTAGGAATGATGAACAGGTTCCATACCAAGATGCCTGCACTATAAAACTATCTGTTATACATCCAAATGTATATATGTGATACATGTCAAATTTCAGATGTGGGTACATCTCATTGTCCCTAATTGTGTATTGACCACTTAAGTTAAGACTGGTCAAGGGAAACAAGATGGAGGCCAGACAAGCTTTTTTGGAGTAGCATACTGGAAGAAACTTTCTCAAATTTCCTAGCTTTCTCCTTAGCTTGGTCCTTACTTCTGCAGTGTCCATTTTAGGACAGATTGAGAAAACAACATGAACAGGAGGTTGCCATATTTGACTTTGAACCTGGTTAAATTGTATGTTTTCACTGTTTCTTGAGAAGTGCTGGATGGAGTTATCTAAAGTTTTAATTAATTCAGTTGTCAGTTATTTACTTAGTAAATAGAAAAGAAAGACAGAAAAAGGAGGAAGGATCAGACTTGTTAAAGACGAATAAATATCCTGCCATTGTTGAGAGGGATCAGACTTGTTAAAGACGAATAAATATCCTGCCATTGTTGAGAGGGATCAGACTTGTTAAAGACGAATAAATATCCTGCCATTGTTGAGAGGGATCAGACTTGTTAAAGACGAATAAATATCCTGCCATTGTTGAGAGGGATCAGACTTGTTAAAGACGAATAAATATCCTGCCATTATTGAGAGGGATCAGACTTGTTAAAGACGAATAAATATCCTGCCATTGTTGAGAGGGATCAGACTTGTTAAAGACGAATAAATATCCTGCCATTGTTGAGAGGGATCAGACTTGTTAAAGACGAATAAATATCCTGCCATTGTTGAGAGGGATCAGACTTGTTAAAGACGAATAAATATCCTGCCATTGTTGAGAGGGATCAGACTTGTTAAAGACGAATAAATATCCTGCCATTGTTGAGAGGGATCTTTTTATTTAGCTGCTGATTTGTATCTTTTTCATCTACAGATAGTGACGAGGAGGAGGCCCCAGAGCCAGACAAAAATGAGTTACAAAACATGCTTAAGACACTTGCCTCAAAGCTTGAGGACATGAACACTTGTAATGATCTCATCTCCAAACATGGAAGTGGCCTCCAGAGGGCGCTCACAGAACTAGAAACTCTAAATAACACTGAAGATGCAGGAAGTAAGCTGAAAGTTGTCAATGAGAGAGCGACCATGTTTCGAATCACATCAAATGCCATGATCAATGTAAGATTGTAATTTATTCTGTAGTTTATACATTTCATGTTTAGTTAGCAGTGTTCCTCTCACTTCAACAAATGTATTTTAATTCTCATTCATTTCTAGCTATCAGGTTAAAGATGCACTGAATGTATTGTAGGTGTGTGACACTGATTTTTTCTTTCTTATCAACAAAAGTGATTTATTTCAATAATCTTTAGAGAAAACTGAATGTTCATCAGTGGCAACTATCCCTGTTTGACTGAAAAGGAAATTCTTTTAAGTCCTACTCCTCCAGTAGGAATGAATGGATATTGTCCAAATGTGGGCTGAAGCATTCTGGGGTGAAGAATAATTAATCTTGTATAACCGTAAGGTCTCCGCCCTTGGAGCAGGAGGAACAGGGCCCAATAGGCAAAATGGAGCAAATTCTTAAACATCCTACTCTTCTTGTAGAAATAAGTGAATATCGCTCAGATTTGATCAAGAGTTCTTTAGCCCCTTGGGATGGGACGGGCAAGACCCAATAGGTGAAATTGGAAAAAATTCTTTAAAGTCCTTCTCCTCCTGTATGAATGAATGGATACTGCCCAAATTTGTTTGAAGTATTCTTGGGTGAAGGAGTATCAGCTCTGTATACATCCCTGCCCAAAATTCTTAAAAATCCTTCTTTTATAAAAGGACTATTTCCAAGTTTGGTCTGAAGCAGTTTTTATAAATAGTGAATCTGACTTCTGTTAGACTGCAAGGGCACTGGGACCCAATAGGGAAATTATATCAGAAATTATTTGTTATATTTGAAATCCTCTATTAAATGGCTAAATAAGCCAGTATAATGATGTAGGCCCCTTGGGCCTCTTGTTAATTATTCAACTTAATTTGCAGATCATTAGTGTTCATAACTTTGAATTCATGTCCAATGAATTCATACATGTAATATTTTGCATCGATGTCACTTGTGTAATAGACCACAGAGCATATCTCATTGTCTGCACCAATCAGATGCTATAATACATTGAAGTTACATCACGAATTCAAATTGGCTGCCTACATTTAAGTTTGTCCTTCACATTTTCACTTTAAATCCTGTCAAAATGTAATTTTTCTGAGATATGTAAGGAAATCCATTTTGTATGAGGTTTTATGAAATTTGTCGAAGCTCACAAAAATTATCACTTCTATGGCTCCTTTCTAAATATCTTGTATGAAAAAGAGATGCTTTGCTTCTTACAGGCTTGTTCAGAATACCTGGAATCTGCGCAGGGACAGGTCAAGCGTCTACAAAAGATTGTACACTTTGAACAGGAGCAGAGGATGAAACTTGAAGAAATGGTGGAACAGTTAGCTAAGGATCAAGTTTCCTTGGAAACACAAGCCAAACGATCAATGCATGCAAATGTCTCGGACAAAAAGGAAATGGGTAAGGAAGATAAAACTGATCGGAAAGTTTTTTGAAAATTGAAAAAAGAAAATACTGCTGCATGTTCTATTATTAATTTACGGGGATTTAAACAAATAACAGTAGGGGCTGATTTCGCGAGGAATTCTATTTGTTTCAGCATCATTATTATTCTAAATGGGACAAAATTACCTTGTCATGTTGGGGTCACATATACAAAGATATTGCTATCTTCTACACATGAATTCTGGAACTAAATAAATGTTTAAATTACAGTCTGCATTGTACCTGTATTATATGATCAGAAATTGTAATATTACTTCTTTTATCAGTTTCACCAACAATTGACTGGATATTAAGAAATATTTCACTGTAGATCTAAACTGACTGGATATTAAAGAATATTTCACTGTAGATCTAAACTGACTGGCTATTAAAGAATTTTTCACTATATCTAAACTAACTGGATATTAAAGAATTTTTCACTGTAGATCTAAACTAACTAGATATTAACAAATTTTTCACTGTAGATCTAAACTAACTAGATATTAACAAATATTTCACTGTAGATCTAAACTAACTGGATATTAACAAATCTTTCACTGTATATCTAAACTGACTGGATATTATTAAATATTTCACTGTAGATCTATATTAAACCTGTGAAAACTGGAAATATTTCTGAATCACAAGATTGGAAAAAGCATTATTTTGTTGTCCTTTTGAAGCAAAAACCCAGTAAACATTGTTTAGACAATGTATATATTTTAGATTGACAATATTTAACTTAACACATGCATGATGACAATATCTTTCAGATGGGAAACCAGGACTTCTTTTCTCACAAATGACTTTTTTTCAATTTTTCAGTTCCTGGATCAGATGAGGATGACTTTTTTGATGCTTTAGACTATCAGGCAAATGAATTTGAAGTAGCTTTGCCAAACAAACAACCCTCACACAGGTACATGGAAATAATAGGAATCTCCATCGAAGAATACTCTATCATGTCTTAGACAGGAAATGTCTGAAAATAAACTAACATTAAATACAGACATTAATGCAAAGTTTAATCGATAGATATTAACATTATTATCATTATCATTATTATTATTATTAACAAATGTCATATTATGATATATTTCCCAGTCCTGATTTCAAGGAATCTGTTTCTTTTTTTTTCTGTAAATATGTTTTCATGGTAAGAAATAGTGTAGAATTTGTTTATTTTGTTAGAAATATTTTTTTGCTATTTTACAAAAGCTTCAAGTGAAAATATTTCTATCTGCAACAAAAGTCATAATTTGATATATTTCCCAGTCTTGATTTCAAGGAATCTGTTTCTTTTTTTATTTGCTATTCTATTCTCATTAATAGTAAAAATATTGAAATAGTTAAAAAGGAGGCCACATTTACTTGGTCAGTAAGACTATTGGTCTACATAACCACTTGTGTAAATTAGAGGTCTGTGTTTCACAGCTCATTACCTAAAGCAGCTTGTGTTTCTCAGGAAGCTAAGAAACAGATTAGTCAGTGGTGAAATTGTGTGCTAGGGCAAGACACTTTACCACAAAATGCTCTGTATAGCATTGGGGGCCTCCTGTATGTTGTTCAGTGAGGTCACCACCAGCTACCACAGGGATACCCCTTCAAAATGACCCAGGCTGTTCACTGTATGATAAACCCAGCAATCAAGTGAACAAAGAAAAACTCATCTTCTCAACACCAACAAGGTTATACTTAATATCTGCTAGTGATTTTACTCATTATCTTCAGCTTATAAGCACGAGTTTACATCTGTGTATATTTTGACTCTAATTAGATTCATTACTTTGATACAGCACCCTCTGCCATGAGCATTTGTATCATCTTTGGATTTTCATTCATTTTGACTTTCAGTTTGATGGCAACCTATTATGAGTATGACAACTTATCACTGAAGTGTAGATAACCTTTGACCTATGAACGAATATTGTCAGCGTGGACTTCATTTTGTCCTGTGAATTCATTGTTGACCTTTGTGTGTCAGAAAAACATTATTATTTAATCTTTGACTTTGTCTGCTTCAAATTTTAATTTTGACTAAAGTATCCTTTTACTGTAATTCCATTTAATGGAACATTGCAGTTGTGCAGGTACGAACCAAGTCATTTTGATAAATGGAAAGTGATGTTCCAGTGAAATTAACCCATTTGTGGAGAACGTCTCATTTGAAGGTGCTGAGTTGGATCCAATATGGCCATCATTAAATTATTTCATGTGTCCTCATATATTCACAAAGATGTATTAATCAACAATTTCACCAAATTATCTTACTGTTGTATCTATAGGTAATATAACCCTCTCTGATGTCAGTGAGAATGTATGATGTAGTTTTGCAACTGAATCACACAGGTTATTTCCAACATTAACAGGCTTATGCCCATACTCATGAAAGATGGGGAGCTTACCTGTTGCAAAGATTTTTTTTTCTAGAAAATTGTATCATGCAAAAATAAGATTAGAATTCCATCTTGTCATAATTGGTTATGATTGATTCAGAATACAGTTGCACTCTGGTGTGTTTTCGTTTTGTGCCAATCACGGCCATCATTTCAAATATGTCGTCGTCATCATTGTTGATGAAAGCTAAATATTGGCAACAACTAACTTAGTCCACCATTTTGGATTTGCATATTGCAGAAAACATGATTGTTCCATTTGAAAGACCAGTTCCAAAGTGACACAACTGGAATGTTGCGGCAAATGGGAACATACTTCTAGACATCTATGTGACCTTTGACTTTTATTTGGCAGAAGGACCATTAGTGATATGAGCGTGGACAGTCAGATCATACCAGAGGACCGCAGTAGTGTGAGCAGTGATAATGATGATGATCGTGACACCCAGGAAGCTCGTGTTTACTCTCACATCAACACAGATGGTGACACTGCGGTAAATCAAATTTATACAACCCAATTCACATACACTTTAATGTTCAGATTTCTAATATTTACCAGATAGTAATGCCAGGGTACATCATCTATCATCCATCTTCTGTCTGTCAACATTTTTAGGACCACATCGCCTTTGTCAGGCATCATGTGTGGTGCTTCTATAAACAATTAAACATTTTTTACTTCTTCTCAAAAACTCAAAAATTAGATTTCAATGAAATTTTGTAGAAAACTTAAGATGAACCAAAATGGTGATTTATACGGTCCTTATCAGACTGTGGCTGAGAGGCAGGACAAAAAGGCTCAAATTTACTCGAATAGGGCCTTGATGGGTGGGGCTGAAGAGGGGAATTTTGGCAAGTAAATCCTTTAAATCCTACCCCACCTGTAGGAATAAATGGATTTTGCCTAAATTTAATTTGAAGCATTCTTGTGTGAAGGGAAATAAATTTTGCATAAATTTGAGGTCTTGGTCCCCCTGGGGGCAGGAATGGCAGGGCCAAGTAGGGAAAATAGTGTAAATTCTTTAAGATCCTACTCCTGTAGGAATTAATTAATGATGTCCAAATTTGGTCTGAAGCTTTCTTTTGTGAAGAGGAATTAGTCTTGAATACTTGTTAGGTCTTTGCTCAATGGGGCAGGTGGGGCCCAATAGGGGAAATAGAGTAAGTTCTTTAAAATCCTACTCCACCTGAAGAAGTGAGTGGATATTGTACCAAATTTGGTCTGAAGCATTCCTTGGTGAAGGGAAATCAATCTTGTATTTATATAAACATTATGTCTCAGTCCTTAGGGACAGGAGGGTTGGGAACCAGGTGGGAAATGTAAGTTCTTTCTCTTCTTCAATTTTCATCAGAAGCAATTTTTCTGAAATGGGAATCTGTTTGTGTTTTCAGGAAGGGGGGACACAATAGGGAAACCATATTCAGAAAAAAATTGTCATATTTGAAATTCTTTTTTAAATGAATGAATAGCTGAATTAGCCAGGTGAATAATGCAGGACCCTTGGACCTCTTGTATTTTCTGGGGTTTAAATTTCGCTATATCCACTGTAGCAGTATTGATCTGCATATACTAAGATAAAGATCCCGTGTAATTCAACTGGTGATTGTTTTGACACTCCGTACCTATGGTGGTTTGTGTTTATTAAGAATCAACGAAACAGACCGGTCTGTGCTTACATGATTTTGTCCTTGAGCAAGACATTTTACCGAAATTGTTCTGGATGACTTGAGATGGGCCTCCTGTATGTTGTTCAGTGAGATTGCCACCATGTATTACTGGTAGGCCTTGGCTATTCACAAGGCAATCAACCCAGCAGTGAAGTGCTCTGCAAAGAGGGAGTGAAATTCAGCTTATTTATTTTCAGATGAATAAAAAAATGGGTATTTGTATAATATACCTGTAGACAGGACATCAATGGAAAGAGATGGTTTTCTGATTGCTGCTTAATGTAGTCTCAGATCTGTGCAAAATTTAATCTCTGTGAACTGGGACAAATTTGAAATGACAACCCTGAACATTTAAACAGCTACAGAGTATGTTCTCTATAGTTGTATGTTTTTAAAATTCTCATGTAAATGTCATTTTGTTACAGAGTCAAGGCAGTTCAAAGTCAGTAACAAAGAAGTGTCCCGAACGTCAACTTACATCTGATTCCCTAGGGAGTCGAGGGACACGTAGACCTGTCATCCCATTAAAGCCAAACTATAGCCTAAATTTGTGGAGCATCATGAAGAACTGCATAGGCAAAGAACTTTCCAAAATACCCATGCCTGTAAGTAAATCCTGTTCATCTCACGAACATCATTTTCTCATAATGACATGACATGCATGAAGATGTCATCCAAGATAACTGTGTTTCTAGTTTTCAGAAAAACAAAAATGAACTAATATCTAAATTCCTTTAGATGGTGACTGCTTTCTTCCCAGGAATGTGTAGAAAGAATGTTTGACAAGTATTTTTCGGATTAATATAGGTATTTGTATATTTGTAAGAAGAGAAAAATGATAAAAGCTCAAAAAGCAAGCGATTCAAAGAAATGGAATACCAGAATACTGACACACAGGACACAATGAAATTGAACGTTGATATCAGACAAATAAAATAGAGACATTAAGTTCTGAAAACATCTTTCACAAAAACTAAAGGTGAGATCAGGTGTTCCAGACAAGTATGCATCTTTTTCTGGACATGATAAGTTTACATTGTTTTGAAAGATATTTCCAAAACTTCTAATTGTCCATTTTTAGGTCATTGTGTTTCGTTCATTGTCATGCGTAGTGTTTAAACTTTTTCTTTAAAACCCTACTCCTCCATTTTACTGCAATGTATTCTGCCAAATTTAGTTTGATGCATCATCGGGTGAGGGTAATAATGTATTAAATTCAGATTTTTTATTTTACCCCAAGCGGTTAGGGGATAGGGCACCAGAAGGGAGGTGCAGAAATTACCCTACTCCTCCATTCTCCAGGGTGGATTTCAACAAGCTTTGGCCTGATTCATCTGTTAGAGTAGGCAATTATTTCTTTCATTCAGAAATTTGATTTGACCTCTAGGGACTTGTAGGCAGGGCCCCAAAAGGGCAAATTTGTCAATATTTTGGCAAACATGTATTAAAACATATAAAGAAACACTTTCTGTCCAACTTTCTTCACAGGTAAATTTTAATGAGCCTTTGTCCATGCTTCAAAGACTGACTGAGGACTTCGAGTACTCCAGTATTCTTGACAAGGCAGGTGCTTGCGAGGACTCGGCTGAACAACTTGTGCACGTTGCAGCATTTACAATTTCTTCCTTCTCCACCACCGTAAACCGTAGCACCAAACCATTCAATCCACTCCTTGGTGAAACATATGAGTGTGACCGTATGGATGATTTGGGCTGGCGTACAATTGCAGAACAGGTGATGCATCATCCTCCAACAGCTGCCCAGTATACAGAGGGAAAAGAATGGATTCTCTGGCAAGAATTTAGCATGACAAGCAAGTTTAGGGGCAAATATCTTCAAGTCATCCCACTGGGTAAGGCCAATATGTGGATTTTGCTTTTTAATCACAGAAAATAGATTGAGAATTGGAGTTGAATTTGAAATTCCTCAAATCTCATATTTTGTTTTCGTTTTTTTGACATAAATGTTCAAAAGAAATATTTTCTCGTCATGTTATAATAACACCAATGTTAGTTGTATTTTTATCTAGTGCTATTGTGCAGGGTCCATAGTGGTGTGCCATCCATAAACTTTTCCTTTAAAACAATACACCTGCAAATTTGGTCTAAAACATCATTTGGAATTGAGTATCGTTTCTTAAATTCAGAAATTTGATTTGACACATAGAGAAATAGGTATGAGGCCCCAAAACAGTGTTTGGACAATACTCCGCTTCAAAACGTTGAATTTCTTTAATGCTTGAATGTATTTCATTCAATTAAATTGCCTGTAACATCAGTAGCGTTTTGCAGTTAATTTTTGAATTAAAAAATCTGATTCAACCCCTAGGGACTTGGGTGTGAGGCCCCAAGAGGGGAAATTTGACAATATTTTGCTTCATAATGGTACTTTTCCTTAATGGTTGAATGAATTTCATACGACTTTTGTCCATAACACCAGTAGGGGTTTGCAAATATTTCTTACTTTCAGAAATATGATTTGACCCCTAGGAAGTTAAACTATTTTTTGCTTCAAAATGCTACTCTTTCTTAATGCTTCAATGGATTTCAACCAAATTTAGATTAAAACATCACTGGGAATGAGGAATCATTTCATAAATTCAAAAAGTCGATTCAAACCCTGGTGAACAGGAATGACCTTGATCTGGTTAAAAGCTTACAGGGGTCAAATATATGAAAATGTTTAAATGACTTTTCAATACTCAAAAGGACAAGCATGATGATATTAGGCCTGTAGCATGCTAGGATGAAGGGCTACCAACTTTGTTAATATTAATGACATTAATCTACTTTCAAGGTCACAGGTATCCAATGTGTTAAAATGTTTTAATGACTAATTCTTATTGACTAAGAGGTCAAAGGTCTTGACATTGGTTCTCAGTAACTAAGTGGTCAAGGGTCTTGACATTGGTTCTCAATAACTTAGAGGTCAAGGGTCTTGATATTGGTTCTCAATAACTATTTGGTCAAAGGTCTTGACATTGGTTCTCAATAACTTAGAGGTCAAGCATCTTGATATTGGGTCTGTGGCTTGTTTTTCAACTAGCAAAAATGTCTTGATGAACCAACAATGTCTTCTATGTAAGCTGTGGAGTAATTGAGCAATTTATTTTAGGCCTATTTTGCCTCTTTCATATGAAGGTCTTTATAATCAAATGACTGTTCAGGCCCCATGGGCCTCTTGTCCCAATTTGTTCAGCTAAGGCATGTGCAGGTAGAAAAAAACAGTGGTTACATTTCAGAAATTGCAAATCTGTTGTACAAGTTGTGGACTTGATTTCTAAAATTAAATGCATCATTTCAGGAATTGCACACCTGTTGTTTAAAAAGTCTGGAAATCATTACACATGGAGGAAAGTGACCACAACAGTTCACAATATCATTGTTGGGAAGTTGTGGGTTGACCATCACGGGGAGATGGACATCACCAATCACACAAACAATGACAAGTGCCATCTTAAATATTCAGCATATAGTTACTTCTCACGAGAGAAACCCAGAAAGGTACGTTCAGCAGTTTATAGTTACTTCTCACGAGAGAAACCCAGAAAGTAACGTTCACCAGTATAGAGTTACTTCTCACGAGAGAAACCCAGAAAGTAACGTTCACCAGTATATAGTTACTTCTCACAAGAGAAACCCAGAAAGGTACATTCACCAGTATATAGTTACTTCTCACGAGAGAAACCCAGAAAGGTACATTCACCAGTATATAGTTACTTCTCACGAGAGAAACCCAGAAAGGTAACTTCAGCCGTATATAGTTACTTCTCACTAAAGAAACCCAGAAAGGTACCTTCAGTATATAGTTACTTCTCATGAGAGAAACCCAGAAAGGTACGTTCAGCAGTATATAGTTACTTCTCACTAGAGAAACCCAGAAAGGTACGTTCAGCAGTTTATAGTTACTTCTCACGAGAGAAACCCAGAAAGTAACGTTCACCAGTATATAGTTACTTCTCATGAGAGAAACCCAGAAAGGTACGTTCAGCAGTATATAGTTACTTCTCACGAGAGAAACCCAGAAAGGTACGTTCAGCAGTATATAGTTACTTCTCACGAGAGAAACCCAGAAAGGTACATTCACCAGTATATAGTTACTTCTCACGAGAGAAACCCAGAAAGGTAAGTTCAGCCGTATATAGTTACTTCTCACTAGAGAAACCCAGAAAGGTACCTTCAGTATATAGTTACTTCTCATGAGAGAAACCCAGAAAGGTACGTTCAGCAGTATATAGTTACTTCTCACGAGAGAAACCCAGAAAGGTACGTTCAGCAGTTTATAGTTACTTCTCACGAGAGAAACCCAGAAAGTAACGTTCACCAGTATATAGTTACTTCTCACGAGAGAAACCCAGAAAGGTACGTTCACCAGTATATAGTTACTTCTCACGAGAGAAACCCAGAATGGTATGTTCACCAGTATATAGTTACTTCTCACGAGAGAAACCCAGAAAGTTACGTTCACCAGTATATAGTTACTTCTCATGAGAGAAACCCAGAAAGGTACGTTCAGCAGTATATAGTTACTTCTCACGAGAGAAACCCAGAAAGGTACGTTCAGCAGTATATAGTTACTTCTCACGAGAGAAACCCAGAAAGGTACATTCACCAGTATATAGTTACTTCTCACGAGAGAAACCCAGAAAGGTAAGTTCAGCCGTATATAGTTACTTCTCACTAGAAAAACCCAGAAAGGTACCTTCAGTATATAGTTACTTCTCATGAGAGAAACCCAGAAAGGTACGTTCAGCAGTATATAGTTACTTCTCACGAGAGAAACCCAGAAAGGTACGTTCAGCAGTTTATAGTTACTTCTCACGAGAGAAACCCAGAAAGTAACGTTCACCAGTATATAGTTACTTCTCACGAGAGAAACCCAGAAAGGTACGTTCACCAGTATATAGTTACTTCTCACGAGAGAAACCCAGAATGGTATGTTCACCAGTATATAGTTACTTCTCACGAGAGAAACCCAGAAAGTTACGTTCACCAGTATATAGTTACTTCTCATGAGAGAAACCCAGAAAGGTACGTTCAGCAGTATATAGTTACTTCTCACGAGAGAAACCCAGAAAGGTACGTTCAGCAGTATATAGTTACTTCTCACGAGAGAAACCCAGAAAGGTACGTTCAGCCGTATATAGTTACTTCTCACTAGAGAAACCCAGAAAGGTACCTTCAGTATATAGTTACTTCTCATGAGAGAAACCCAGAAAGGTACGTTCAGCAGTATATAGTTACTTCTCACGAGAGAAACCCAGAAAGGTACGTTCAGCAGTATATAGTTACTTCTCACGAGAGAAACCCAGAAAGGTAAGTTCAGCAGTATATAGTTACTTCTCTCAAGAGAAACCCAGAAAGGTATGTTCAGTATATAGTTACTTCTCTCAAGAGAAACCCAGAAAGGTACGTTCACCAGTATATAGTTACTTCTCACGAGAGAAACCCAGAAAGGTAAGTTCAGCAGTATATAGTTACTTCTCTCAAGAGAAACCCAGAAAGGTATGTTCAGTATATAGTTACTTCTCTCAAGAGAAACCCAGAAAGGTATGTTCAGCAGTATATAGTTACTTCTCACGAGAGAAACTCAGAAAGGTACGTTCAGCAGTACATAGTTACTTCTCACGAGAGAAACCCAGAAAGGTACGTTCAGCAGTATATAGTTACTTCTCTCAAGAGAAACCCAGAAAGGTACGTTCAGTATATAGTTACTTCTCTCAAGAGAAACCCAGAAAGGTACGTTCACCAGTATATAGTTACTTCTTACGAGAGAAACCCAGAATGGTATGTTCACCAGTATATAGTTACTTCTCACGAGAGAAACCCAGAATGGTATGTTCACCAGTATATAGTTACTTCTCACGAGAGAAACCCAGAAAGTTACGTGCAGCTGTATATATTACTTCTCGTGGAGAAACCCAGAAAGGTACGTTCAGCTGTATATAGTTACTTCTCACGAGAGAAACCCAGAAAGGTACGTTCAGCTGTGTATAGTTACTTCTCACGAGAGAAACTCAGAAAGGTACGTTCAGCAGTATATAGTTACTTCTCACGAGAGAAACCCAGAAAGGTACGTTCAGCAGTTTAAAGTTACTTCTTACGAGAGAAACCCAGAAAGTAACGTTCACCAGTATATAGTTACTTCTCACAAGAGAAACCCAGAAAGGTACGTTCACCAGTATATAGTTACTTCTCACGAGAGAAACCCAGAATGGTATGTTCACCAGTATATAGTTACTTCTCACGAGAGAAACCCAGAAAGTTACGTTCACCAGTATATAGTTACTTCTCATGAGAGAAACCCAGAAAGGTACGTTCAGCAGTATATAGTTACTTCTCACGAGAGAAACCCAGAAAGGTACGTTCAGCAGTATATAGTTACTTCTCACGAGAGAAACCCAGAAAGGTAAGTTCAGCCGTATATAGTTACTTCTCACTAGAGAAACCCAGAAAGGTACCTTCAGCAGTATATAGTTACTTCTCACGAGAGAAACCCAGAAAGGTAAGTTCAGCCGTATATAGTTACTTCTCACTAGAGAAACCCAGAAAGGTACCTTCAGTTTATAGTTACTTCTCATGAGAGAAACCCAGAAAGGTACGTTCAGCAGTATATAGTTACTTCTCACGAGAGAAACCCAGAAAGGTACGTTCAGCAGTATATAGTTACTTCTCACGAGAGAAACCCAGAAAGGTAAGTTCAGCAGTATATAATTACTTCTCTCAAGGGAAACCCAGAAAGGTATGTTCAGTATATAGTTACTTCTCTCAAGAGAAACCCAGAAAGGTATGTTCAGTATATAGTTACTTCTCTCAAGAGAAACCCAGAAAGGTATGTTCAGCAGTATATAGTTACTTCTCACGAGAGAAACTCAGAAAGGTACGTTCAGCAGTATATAGTTACTTCTCTCAAGAGAAACCCAGAAAAGGACGTTCAGTATATAGTTACTTCTCTCAAGAGAAACCCAGAAAGGTACGTTCACCAGTATATAGTTACTTCTCACGAGAGAAACCCAGAATGGTATGTTCACCAGTATATAGTTACTTCTCACGAGAGAAACCCAGAATGGTATGTTCACCAGTATATAGTTACTTCTCACGAGAGAAACCCAGAAAGTTACGTGCAGCTGTATATATTACTTCTCGTGGAGAAACCCAGAAAGGTACGTTCAGCTGTATATAGTTACTTCTCACGAGAGAAACCCAGAAAGGTACGTTCAGCTGTGTATAGTTACTTCTCACGAGAGAAACCCAGAAAGGTGCGTTCAGCAGTATATAGTTACTTCTCTCAAGAGAAACCCAGAAAGGTATGTTCAGCTGTATATAGTTACTTCTCTCAAGAGAAACCCAGAAAGGTATGTTCAGTATATAGTTACTTCTCACGAGAGAAACCCAGAAAGGTGCGTTCAGTAGTATATAGTTACTTCTCTCAAGAGAAACCCAGAAAGGTATGTTCAGCTGTATATAGTTACTTTTCTCTAGAGAAACCCAGAAAGGTACGTTCAGTATATAGTTACTTCTCTCAAGAGAAACCCAGAAAGGTACGGTCAGCAGTATATAGTTACTTCTCTCAAGAGAAACCCAGAAAGGTACGTTCAGCTGTATATAGTTACTTCTCTCTAGAGAAACCCAGAAAGGTACGTTCAGTATATAGTTACTTCTCTCAAGAGAAACCCAGAAAGGTACGGTCAGCAGTATATAGTTACTTCTCTCAAGAGAAACCCAGAAAGGTACGTTCAGCAGTATATAGTTACTTCTCTCAAGAGAAACACAGGAAGGTACGTTCAGCAGTATATAGTTACTTCTCACGAGAGAAACCCAGAAAGGTAAGTTCAGCAGTATATAGTTACTTCTCTCAAGAGAAACCCAGAAAGGTACGTTCAGTATATAGTTACTTCTCTCAAGAGAAACCCAGAAAGGTACGTTCAGTATATAGTTACTTCTCTCAAGAGAAACCCAGAAAGGTATGTTCAGCAGTATATAGTTACTTCTCTCAAGAGAAACACAGAAAGGTACGTTCAGCAGTATATAGTTACTTCTCTCAAGAGAAACCCAGAAAGGTACGTTCAGCAGTATATAGTTACTTCTCTCAAGAGAAACACAGAAAGGTACGTTCAGCAGTATATAGTTACTTCTCTCAAGAGAAACCCAGAAAGGTACGTTCAGCAGTATATAGTTACTTCTCTCAAGAGAAACCCAGAAAGGTACGTTCAGCAGTATATAGTTACTTCTCTCAAGAGAAACCCAGAAAGGTAAGTTCAGCAGTATATAGTTACTTCTCTCAAGAGAAACACAGAAAGGTACGTTCAGCTGTTAACTATAAATACCTTCAATGGTATCAGTAACTCTCACAAGCTGGTGACAGCAATAGATATAGACGGTAATTTACATCAGTATATATAGGAAAATATCAATAGCACCAGGTTGTTCAGAGATGTGATTTTATAACAAAATTGAGAAACATAATACATTGGTGTAGATATACTGCTGTTATAGCAGAGTGTCAAAACCAATAGATTAAAACTTGTGTGAATACTCTTATTTCGATTACTAGACACCGTATCGCAGGGGAAAACGGACACTTATTTCAGATAGATATTGTGCTGTTATTTATAAATAAAGTTCAAGAAGACGTTAATGTAATGAAGTAGGTTTTAATGCGAGCTGGTTTTTTAGGTTACAGGTGTGGTAACGGATGCAGGAGGAAAGGCCAAGTGGGTTCTGACAGGGACATGGGACCGTAAAATGGAGGGTGCACAGGTCCTTCATGTGGACGAATCCAACAAAGGAAAACCAATGTTTGAGACAGGAGCACCGTTTGTCATCTGGGAACGACGACTTCTCCCGTAAGTATTCTGTGTAGCACACTGACTAATTATCTCTAATACAAAGTCAGGAGAGGACTTATGACATCACCCAAGGGGGACGGAACACATGACCTCTAATACAAAGTCAGGAGAGGACTTATGACATCACCCAAGGGGGACGAAACACATGACCTCTAATACAAAGTCAGGAGAGGACTTTTAACATCACCCAAAGGGGGACGGAACACATGACCTCTAATACAAAGTCAGGGACAGATTGAAGTAGTTTTGCTAATGAAAATGAGTAAATATTGGTGACTAACTGGATGATTACATATATACATACAAGGAAAATAAACAAGCATTTCAGCTGAAAAGCAACTGCATAGGTAGTTAAATCATAGTTACGAAGAATACCTCCTTGGCATATTGATACTTTTGTGTTTTGGAAAACAGAGTAATGCTGATAAAGAATTTATCAAAGGAACACATTGAACTTTGTATTCCTAACCCCTGTGATGCTTTCTTTTCTGTCAAACAGATACGCTATAGTAGGAAGTTATCAATAACATTTCATTGTGAATACTGTTTATGGTAGCTGTTAAGTTATCTCCCCATTATTTATCTCTCCTTAGACCTGGGTCGGAGCGAATGTACCACTTCACACGCCTGGCCATTGAACTGAACGAGTTTGAGGATGGTGTAGCACCCACGGATTGTCGCCGACGCCCAGATCAGCGACTCATGGAAGATGGAAACTGGGATGAAGCAAATAAGTGCAAATTGAGACTTGAGGAGAAACAGAGAGCAACACGTAAACGACGTGAAGCAGAGGCTGAAGAAGCTCTAAAAAGAGGTAGGTCATTCAAATTATAAAGTTGTAGGGGTCTAGGAAATTTGAAATGGGAAAAGAAGATTTTCTTGGTTATTGAAGGTTATGTTGATTTAATAACTGTATTCTCCTAGAAATCATACATCCTATTATTAATTAGGATGTTTACCTGGTAGGTGTGGAGTATGATTATTATTAATTAGGATGTTTACCTGGTAGGTGAGGAGTAAGATTGTTATTAGTTAGGATGTTTACCTGGTAGGTGAGAAGTATGACTATTATTAATTAGAATGTTTACCTGGTAGGTGAGGAGTATGACTATTATTAATTAGGATGTTTACCTGGTAGGTGAGGAGTATGACTATTATTTATGAGGATGTTTACCTGGTAGGTAAGGAGTATGATTTATGCTATTATTAATTAGGATGTTTACCTGGTAGGTAAGGAGTATGATTATTATTAATGATGATGTTTACCTGGTAGGACTATTATTTATGAGGATGTTTACCTGGTAGGTGAGGAATATGACTATTATTAATTAGGATGTTTACCTGGTAGGTGAGAAGTATGACTATTATTAATTAGGATGTTTACCTGGTAGGTGAGGAATATGACTATTATTTATGAGGATGTTTACCTGGTAGGTGAGGAATATGACTATTATTAATTAGGATGTTTACCTGGTAGGTGAGAAGTATGACTATTATTAATTAGGATGTTTACCTGGTAGGTGAGGAATATGACTATTATTAACTAGAATGTTTACCTGGTAGGTGAGGAATAGGACTATTATTTATTAGGATGTTTACCTGGTAGGTGAGGATGTTTACCTGGTAGAGAAGTATGACTATTATTTATTAGGATTACCTGGTAGGTGAGAAGTACTATTATTAATTAGGATGTTTACCTGGTAGGTGAGGAGTATGACTATTATTAATTAGGATGTTTACCTGGTAGGTGAGAAGTATGACTATTATTAATTAGGATGTTTACCTGGTAGGTGAGAAGTATGACTATTATTAATTAGGATGTTTACCTGGTAGGTGAGGAATATGACTATTATTTATTAGGATGTTTACCTGGTAGGTGAGAAGTATGACTATTATTAATTAGGATGTTTACCTGGTAGGTGAGAATGACTATTATTAATTATATGACTATTATTATTTATTAGGATGTTTACCTGGTAGGTGAGAAGTATGACTATTATTAATTAGGATGTTTACCTGGTAGGTGAGAAGTATGACTATTATTAATTAGGATGTTTACCTGGTAGGTGAGGAGTATGATTATTATTAATTAGGATGTTTACCTGGTAGGTGAGGAGTATGATTATTATTAATTAGGATGTTTACCTGGTAGGTGAGGAGTATGATTTATGCTATTATTAATTTTGATGTTTATCTGGTAGGTGAGGAACCAGAAGTACATAAACCTGTTTGGTTTGAAAAGAAAAAGGACGAAGCAACAGGAAGTTTGATCCACACTTATAACAGGAAGTACTGGGACTGTAAAGAAAAGCAGGACTGGAGCATGTGTCCCGACATTTACTGACCCTATTCATCTATTGTGACCTCTGACCTCCCCAAGAGGTCAGTACTTGACCTCTTGTTGGGGTATTAAACACAGCTGTGCTGGACAGACAGCGAGTTTGTGATACAAAGGAAATATCAGTGAGGGACACTGAAGCCAGTTGAGTTTGGCTGTTTTGACTCTGAGCACCAAAGGTCATGACTTAGTGCTGTTTTTTTTTGTCAAAAACAGCATTAGCACAAATAGTCTGCTTCCATGGTTCATAGTTTGTGCAATGAATTTACCTAGAACAACAATTAATTATGTCATATAATTAATTTAATCCAATAGACTTCATTTCATTGTGCACAAGTCCCAACTCAACACCATATTTGGTATTGTATGCCACGTTTTAGGTCACCATGTACCATATTTGGTATTTTGGACCATTTTAGGTATCACTGTGATATATCTTTCTGAAAAGACAAGTGCGTGACATGGAGTTGTCATGATGTGTTCAAAAGGTCTTGATATACATATATTTTGTTCCTGTGTAAAGTAAACGTGTTAACCTTTTGCTTTAAGCACTCCTTTTCTTTGCCCATGAAGGCAAATTAATTTTATTTTTCACGTAAAAGCAGGTGTGATGAGCTTTTTGAAGCGTGTCTGTATTTCATTCTTTTGAATGAGAGATGAACACTACACTTGAAATCATCTTTGAAATCTTGAAACCTTTGGCAACTGAGGAAGAAAAGCTGTTGTGAGAGTGAAGGCTAATGAAGGCGCACTGAAGATGTCATATGTGATATTTTTTTAACTTTGACCCTGACCCTGTGATTGACTGTGACTTGTATAATGTGTAATTTACGTGGCCTGTACTAGATAGGTCATGGGAAATTACTCTTCCTCTGTGATAAGAGGCTCATTCTTACACTATTCATTGTGGAGTCCACCAATTTTAGCCCTGTTGTGCAAAGGAAATGATTTGACAGAGGCTAACACGTTCTGGCCCTATCATAGCATACAGATATATTGGAACATTCACAAGTTGATTGTGACTGAGGAGTCAGTATCCCTGAAACAATGATTGTGTAAATCAAACACTCATAGCCAGTTCTTGTCCTTATATTCATCGACAGATGGACATTTTATTTAAGTACGTTTTATTTAAAACACTTGAGTCCCTTATTGTTTTAACTTTTACCTCTACTCTAAGCTGCCTACTGCTTCTTATCATTCTCCATCTAAATCGTTCAGGTGTCAGATTTTAGAAACTGATACTAACAAGCATGTATGTAACATCATATCAGAGAAAGAGATCTTTTATAGATCTTTTTATCATATCTTTCAATTTTTCAAAAAAAAAAAAAAACCACTTTTAGATGAATTAGATCTTTAAAAAGGAAATATTTGATATGTTGATTAGGAAATAGTCTGATGTAAACCATTTATATAGGATGTGTTTCCTGTACCAAGCTAGGACCTAATATTGAGTTATTTATAGTTAAGTTGTCTATGATTATAGTAGTAACATACCGGTATTACTTGCTTACATGCTAAGTACAATGTGTTAACTTGCTGAAGGGTATGAGTATTAAACACCTATGGGCATTTGATATGCAATTATGTTGTAGTATGTGTGAAAATATTTGTGTTAATATAATATTACAGATCTCTAGATCACCACTGGGCCCACCAATAACAAATCTCCTACTGGAGTGATGTTACTGGCCCCACCAATAACAAATCTCTTACTGAAGTGATGTTACTGGCCCCACCAGTTATAGATCTCTTACTGGAGTGATGTTACTGGTCCCACCAGTTACAGATCTCTTACTGAAGTGATGTTACTGGCCCCACCAGTTATAGATCTCTTACTGAAGTGATGTTACTGGCCCCACCAGTTATAGATCTCTTACTGAAGTGATGTTACTGGCCCCACCAGTTATAGATCTCTTACTGAAGTGATGTTACTGGTCCACCAGTTATAGATCTCTTACTGAAGTGATGTTACTGGCCCCACCAGTTATAGATCTCTTACTGAAGTGATGTTACTGGTCCACTAGTTATAGATCTCTTTCTGAAGTGATGTTACTGGCCCCACTGGTTACAGATCTCTTACTGAAGTGATGTTACTGGCCCCACTAGTTATAGATCTCTTACTGAAGTGACGTTACTGGTCCACTAGTTATAGATCTCTTACTGAAGTGATGTTACTGGCCCCACTGGTTACAGATCTCTTACTGAAGTGATGTTACTGGCCCCATCAGTTACAGATCTCTTACTGAAGTGATGTTACTGGCCCCACCAGTTATAGATCTCTTTCTGAAGTGATGTTACTGGCCCCACCAGTTATAGATCTCTTACTGAAGTGATGTTACTGGCCCCACCAGTTATAGATCTCTTACTGAAGTGACGTTTCTGGCCCCATCAGTTATAGATCTCTTACTGAAGTGATGTTACTGGCCCCACCAGTTATAGATCTCTTACTGAAGTGATGTTACTGGCCCCACCAGTTATAGATCTCTTACTGAAGTGACGTTTCTGGCCCCATCAGTTACAGTTCTCTAACTGAAGTGATGTTACTGGCCCCACCAGTTATAGATCTCTTACTGAAGTGACGTTTCTGGCCCCATCAGTTACAGTTCTCTAACTGAAGTGATGTTACTGGCCCCACCAGTTATAGATCTCTTACTGAAGTGACGTTTCTGGCCCCATCAGTTACAGTTCTCTAACTGAAGTGATGTTACTGGCCCCACCAGTTACAGATCTCTAACTGAAGTGATGTTACTGACCCTACCAGTATCCTGTCTATTCCTGACTTGATATGTGTGGCCCTTAGTAACAGATGTCTTCCTGAGATGTTGTGACTGGCCAACCAGACACATTTGTGTTCCTTAAATGTGCTCTACATCTCAAGATCTGGCATTTGAAAATGGTTAACAATTGTATTTGCTCACTTGGTCCGAAGGACTACAGTGCAGTGAACTTCGTTCCTCCATCAATTTTTTACTGAAAAAAATTCTAGTCCTGAACAACTGACCAAATTTGGTCTGAAGCATCCTTGGGGAATGGGAACCAAGTAAGTATAAATATTGGTTCACAGCTCCAAGGGGACTGAGGAGCAGGTCCTCTCATATACACCTCAAGTACTAATTAATGGACTTATTGCAAATTTATCTAAAGCATTCTAGGGTGAAGGAAAATCAGTCTTGTATTAATCTTAGGTCTTATCCCCTTGGGGCCGGAGAGGTGGGCCTAATAGGAGAAATAGCGTAAATTCCTCAAATTCCTACACCTCTTGTAAGAATGGTTTTTGCCAAGATTTGGTCTGAAGCATTCTTAGGTGTAGTTGAATAAAGTTAATTTAAACCATGTGTCTCAGCCACCTGGGGCAGGGGGGAAATAGAGTATATTCTTTAAAATCCTACTCCTCCAGAAGGAATGATTGGATTATGATCAAATTTAGTCTGAAGCATTCTTTGGTTAAGAAAATCAAATTTGCTAGGTGAGCAATACAAGGCCCTACAAGGTTCTAGTTTAAAAATTTAAGATGAAAAACATAATAGCTTCACTAAGGATTAACATAAGAGATTTTGGTATCAATTTAGGAGATATGCTAGCTATACAACGTTATGGCCTTTTTTTCTCTCTTTATAGGAGTTCCTCACTCAAAGCTTAAATGGATTTATTTCATAATCATTTGGCATTACTACAAATAATTAAGTGTACAGTTGCTGCTTTTTTCCTTTCTTTTTCAACATCATTCAAAAATATACTCCACATATTTAATGTTTAGATCATCATTTTGATTCTTGGGGGGAAAATGTTTTTGAAATTATTGTTTCAAAATTAATGAGATATTATTGTTATACATCATTATTTATGATGTAACATAAATACTGATTCAAAATTTTGTTTTACCAAAAACATAATGATAATAGTGGCATTTCAAATTCTTATTGGAATAAAACTTATTTTTATCTTCGGCATAGAACAAGATTTTGGAGAAAAAAATGATTTTGATAAGTATGATGCAGTACATTAAAGAAAAAAACACATTTTTTAAGAAGTCCATAGCTTCAAATGATCATGTTGGCTTTGCTATCAAATGATGAATTTGAAGAAATCTGTCAAGATTAAAATTGAAGTCGTTTTGATAATAAGGTAGAAATTTTTGTAAGAACTGCTGAAACAACTGTGAAACAGCAGTGAACTGACACTCATCTGCTAACCCTCTTTTACAGAGGAGTGAGGTGTCAAAGACAGAGACATCTAGATTAAAATTTTAGTTAAAATGCATTGGAAATTTTTTATAATTAGTTCATGACATTTTATTTGCACGATATTGAGTAATAAAGAGGCTTAACATTATCAGTTGTAAATGTCTAGTGTTTCTGACCCGATTCTAAGGATGGAAGTGTGAAGTGTGTAGGTGGTCTACTGACATATATGTAAATTATCATCCAGAATTGCTAATAGTTTTTTGTGTTGTCAGAGTACATCGTTTACTGAGTTACTGTAACAAATATGTATATGCTTAATATGAATATGCATCTGTTTCAAGGTCATGACCTTCAAATGTTTATGTAAATTTGTAAATTGAATTTTCAGGAGTTATTTATAATTCAATATTGACCAATCTCATATACGTACAATTAAGTAGGCTAAGGTATAAACATAATATCTTTTCATTAGACACAAGGCCACAGGGCCTTGAAAGCGGAGTAGTGAAAGTATCTGACAGTCTCTATCACTAGCTGTCCACTTCTGTCTCGTATGTTCCAAGGTTTCGAGTTTCTCAAAAACTTGGCAAACTGAATAGGTCATAAAGCAACAATAAACCAAACCTGAGAATATTTCATTTATCAAGAAGCAACATTTCAGTACTAATTTGATTTGAATATTTTCTTGATGTAAATCTGTCTCATTGGGTTTAGTGGTATGTATTCTTAATCTTCAAAAATTCAAAAGATTACATGCAAAATACGTATGATGCTGTTTTTTGGGGTTTTTTTCATGCTTGCCCAAGATGTCAACTCTCTCTTTTTCTCCAGGCATTAAATAGATTGGAATCATGTTCAGCATCATTGGTTTAATTTTTAGGTCATGACCTTGAAAAATGATTTATTCATTGTGCTTGATGCAAGTTTGAGAATATGTGAGGTTGTATTATTTGGTATATGTATATATATATGTGTGTGTACCCCCAAAACTGGCAATAAAACACAGCTGAGGTGTCCTCGGTCAAATTTCAATTACAAATATTTTTTGTCATATTTTCCTGTATAGACTATATGAGGCTTTTACATATTCATACAGAAGTGCTTGATATAAGGAGGAGATAGCTGTAAGAACTTCGAATATTGTAATTCAAAACGGTGGTTGTCTTGCATATAGAATTAGGCCCCAAATATGGCAAACACAAAGACCAATACTTAAGGAAAGTATGGCTTGAACAACAAAGACAAATATTTCACATGTTCCTACTGTTTAATGGAGATCCATGCAGTAGTACTTAAGAACTAGGGGTAACAATTTTACAAGACTTAGGTCAAAGAGGGAGCCATTAATACTAATCAAAATATGCCATTCAAGACTAGAACACTGGTATGTTAACTGTACTTCAAGGGAAATCTCTAGAAGTTCCACAGAAATGACAGTAACAAACTTTAAATGACAAACATCAAAATAACTCTTTCCGACTGTTTTAATCCCATCATCAGATGATGGTGATCAAATTAAGTTGCCTTGTGTCTCTGGTCCATCATTCGACATCTGTCCTGAAACAACTCTTGTTATTGCTATGTAAATAAGGTAAATATAACAACAGCATAATAATGTAAAGTTGTCAAGTTTTTAAAGAACAACGACGTGTACTGTGCTGACTTATTCCATTTATTCTATGTTGTACAGAATACAATTAAAACCCTACAAAGACATAATACAATCAATTACATAATGAAACGTTGTCTACATTCATAACATGATGTACATCCAGTAAATACATATTTAATACATTCACACTTAATACTTTATTCTAAATAGGAATATCAATAGGCCTCAGCTTTACGCTTATTAGTATATATAAGTAGACCGTGGTCTACAGGAAACTGCTTACAACTTACATTATTACATAATTACTAATAATATAACTGACATTATCAATTACACAAGCTCTCGTATTCTACATATAATATCTATTAAAATACCTACCCCAACTATGGGTCGGGTGTTTGCCAGACAGAAAAAAAAAGGTCTGTGCGTGGACTAATTGTAGATCTTACATCAATCTGTAAAATACACGTAAAGGTATATTTCACCTGTTATTTTAAATAACTTCAATCCATATATACGTACATGAGATCACAATTACGTCACTTTATGAAAAGCACCGTTTCACACATTAATTAACTTTATTTCATCTGAACCCTCAATTATAAAATGAATCAATAATTTACAAAACCCAATTACGAGAGCAGCTAGACTGAGACTTTATCGTACATACCAAATATCTAGAGAACAAATTACAAGACACAAGATTCAAATCTTGCGGACACAGGTCTAGATCTACTATACGTCCGCCCTCTAGGTCTGCACACAAAGGACTAATAAAAAACCGCGCCAAACATAGACAAAGACAACCGGACTGACCACTGACCCAAAACGAAGTAATACCTATATTAGGAATAATACCCATATATGGACAACACAAAGTAAGACACGTGACATCGAACACACACAAGGACGGTACAGGTAGACGGAACAGTGGCCGCACGCAACACAGTATTACATAACAGTACAACGAACGCAGCGCAACAATTCAATTAATTAAAATATAGTTAAACAGTGTCACTAATTAAAACATCAATATTTGCACATTGTTACAGTCAAACACGTGTAACAGAGGTCATTATTTATATCAATGCCTCCACAAGGAACTACTTACTAGTCTGATGCTCAACCTATCAAGCTAAAGAGAAGTTCTCTCTATCGGAGTAGTATATTGCAGCTAGTATTTTACCAGTGTTACATACTCTCCCTTCAAGATATAACATGTCCTTGAGTTTCCAGGGATTACAGCGATGCTGGTGGGGCATGGCTAAGTTCTATTTCCAGGTCTCTATGTGGGCGCCAATGGAAGAATGGTCATTATTTATTTCAATGCTTCCGACCAATTGAGCTAAAGAGAAGCTCTCTCTAGCCGAGTGGTATAATGCGGCCAGTGTTTTACCAGGGTTACACATTAGATCGTAATCGATCGTCGACCAATTATTGCACTAATAAGCACCTTTGGTTGATACAGAAGGAACTGTATGTATCATAGTATAACATGGACCACAGACATATTGTTTATATAGAGCCTATACAGTACTGTAACAGGAGCAGAAAAATGCGCGACCAGACCGAAATTCTAACCCGAGACCTTCCAAACTCTAGACTGATGCTCTACAGGCTACTGAGCTAATTGTTCATCGGCAATCGACCCCATTCTGTTCCGTTACATTCCTCTCTCCTTAATTTTAGTATTTGCCCCAAAGACATCACATCTAACAACCCAGGTTTGGGTATCCCCTTGTTAAACATTCACGTACTGCTTGAAACAAGGTTCCGTTACGGCACCAAATGTAACAAGAGTGGAAAAATGCACAGCCAGACCAGAGTTTGAACCTTCCGAACTCTAGACGGATGCTCTACCTACTGAGCTGACTGATCGACCCCGTCCAGTTCGGCTACAGTGTAACTTCATTTCATATCATATTTACCACATTTCAGTATTTTCAAATCGGCACTTAAAATAATTACTTTTCCGTAAAATCATCAGCAAATGCTATGTTGATAACACGGAATGTTTGTCTTGTAGAAACATTGGTTGTATAAATACATCATGTACCATCAAAAGAATGGAGTAAACTGCAAAAAATTATATAAATGTCACATGGATTTATTTTATGAACAGAAGTTAGGCTAATACTAATAGATTTCACTGTTATTATGGCAAAAAAAACCAAAGTCTGAAATGGAATCTAGCTTTTAGCTATATATCAACAGGAAATCTGATGGAAGTCTTTTTAAAAGATTCTGATATCAATCATGTTCACTTAGTTATATCATGATGCACTGGAACAAGCCAAGCGGCAATTTCATTGTACCAAACTCAGCCTACATGTTTCACTGAAGATACTGGAATCAGGCCAAGGTGTTCTGAGTGTATCAATGTGATGTTATAGGTACATCTCTTTACAGTGTAATTAAATGTTACAACATTTTGTAAGCATGATCAGTCTTGGTCATCAACATGTATGTTCATTTTAAATCATAGCTTACAGTTAACACTTTGGGCTCACCCTAGCTGTTGGCATATTTGTAATAAATGAGTTTGTTTTGTCAATTGCAATAATCTCTTTTCTCCAACCTGCAATTATGTGAAAGCTTTTATATCCTATTCATTGATACAGGTAACACTAGACTATCATATTCATTGATACAGGTAACACCAGACTATCATATTCATGGATACAGGTAACACCAGACTATTCATTGATACAGGTAACACCAGACTATTCATGGATACAGGTAACACCAGACTATCATATTCATGGATACAGGTAACACCAGACTATCATATTCACTGATACAGGTAACACCAGACTATTCATTGATACAGGTAACACCAGACTATCATATTCATTGATACAGGTAACACCAGACTATTCATGGATACAGGTAACACCAGACTATTCATTGATACAGGTAACACCAGACTATTCATGGATACATACACTAGACTATCATATTCATTGATACAGGTAACACCAGACTATCATATTCATTGATACAGGTAACACAGGTAACACCAGTTCATTGATACAGGTAACACCCAGACTACAGGTAACACCAGACCATCATAGACCATTCATGGATACACGTAACACTAGACTTCATTGATACAGGTAACACCAGACTATTCATTGATACAGGTAACACCAGACTATTCATTGATACAGGTAACACCAGACTTTTCATTGATACAGGTAACACCAGACTATTCATGGATACAGGTAACACCAGACTATTAATGGATACATATTTAAACTTTTTTATCTTTTTCAGGTTCTTGCTTTCACATACAAGGCCTTAGCTGACCACCATGTTTACCTGGAAGGAACTTTTTCAAAACCAAACATGGTGACCGCTGGTCAGTCATGTCCAAAGAAGTACATGGCTGATGATAATGCTCATGCCACTGTCCAAGCACTCAGTCGCACTTTGTCTGATGCTGTTCCAGGTAAACTCATTTGCTTCCTCTTGTTTGGTTGTTTTTCATTTCAGACATGCTTATAATCTCTCCTTCTTTGGGTATATTCCGCCCTTATTGGGACATACTTAAGATCTCCCTGTTTTTTGGACACATTATCTCCCTTTGATGGGAATTTCTTGTATGATATGGTATGATAATTTCCCCTTGTGATATCTGGATAATGTCCCTTGTTGTGACATAATGGTTCTCTATGGTTTATTAAAGAAAAATATATCAGCTTCACATTGAACAGTTAGGAGAGATTTCCATCTGTGGATTACATGTGTAATTGTAATAACTTCATAGATAACTTTCAAATTAGTTTCTAATTTCAGAATGTGTCAAAGCAGAGAAACAAGAGATATTCAATATTTAATTGGTGTTGTGTTTGACTTCAGCTATCACCTTCTTATCTGGTGGACAGTCAGAAGTATGTGCCACAGAAAATCTAAATGCCATCAACAGATACCCAGGACGCAAGCCTTCGGTCGAGCTCTCCAAGCCAGTATCCTAAAGGCTTGGCAGCGACAAGATAGCAACTTGGCCAATGCTTAAGCAACGCTTCTCAATAGGGCAAAAGTAAGTTTCTAATGTGTACAAAAGTTACTTAAGTTGTCACTTCTCAGTTGTACAAAAGTTACTTAAGTTGTCTCTTCTCAGTTGTACAAAAGTTACCAAGTTGTCATTTCTCAGCTGTACAAAAGTTAGTTGAGTTGTCACTTCTCAGCTGTACAAAAGTTACTTAAGTTGTCACTTCACAGCTGTACAAAAGTCACTTAACTTGTCACTTCTCAGTTGTACAAAAGTTACTTAAGTTGTCTCTTCTCAGTTATACAAAAGTTAGCAAAGTTGTCACTTCTCAGCGTACAAAAGTTATATAAGTTGTCACTTCTCAGCTGCTCAGTTGTACAAAAGGTACTTAAGTTGTCACTTCTCAGTTGTACAAAAGTTACTTAAGTTGTCTCTTCTCAGTTGTACAAAAGTTACCAAGTTGTCATTTCTCAGCTGTACAAAAGTTAGTTGAGTTGTCACTTCTCAGCTGTACAAAAGTTACTTAAGTTGTCACTTCACAGCTGTACAAAAGTTACTTAAGTTGTCACTTCTCAGTGTACAAAAGTACAAAAGTTACTTAAGTTACAAAAGTTCTCTTCAAAAGTTACTTCTCAGTTGTACAAAAGTTAGCAAAGTTGTCACTTCTCAGCTGTACAAAAGTTATATAAGTTGTCACTTCTCAGCTGCTCAGTTGTACAAAAGTTACTTAAGTTGTCACTTCTCAGTTGTACAAAAGTTACCAAAGTTGTCACTTCTCAGTTGTACAAAAGTTACTTTAGTTGTCATTTCTCAGCTGTACAAAAGTTAGTTGAGTTGTCTCTTCTCAGCTGTACAAAAGTTTCTTAAGTTGTCACTTCTCAGTTGTACAAAAGTTACTTTAGTTGTCATTTCTCAGCTGTACAAAAGTTAGTTGAGTTGTCACTTCTCAGCTGTACAAAAGTTAGTTGAGTTGTCACTTCTCAGCTGTACAAAAGTTACTGAAGTTCTCCCTTCTCAGCAAACTATATCATTTTCATTGTGTGTGTCCTATTTTTTTTTTTTTTAAAAGTTATATAAGTTGTCACTTCTCAGCTGTACAAAAGTTACTTAACTTGTCACTTCTCAGCTGTACAAAAGTACTCATAAGTTGTCACTTCTCAGTACAAAACTTTGTCACTTCTCAGCTGCTCAGTTGTACAAAAGTTACTTAAGTTGTCACTTCTCAGCTGTACAAAAGTTACTTAAGTTGTCACTTCTCAGCATACAAAAGTTATATAAGTTGTCACTTCTCAGCTGTACAAAAGTTACTTAAGTTGTCACTTCTCAGCTGTTAAAGTTGTAACTTCCCAGCTGTACAAAAATTACTTAAGTTGTCATTTCTCAGCTGTACAAAAGTTACTTAAGTTGTCACTTCTCAGCTGTACAAAAGTTATATAAGTTGTCACTTCTCAGCTGTACAAAAGTTACCAAGTTGTCACTTAACAGCTGTACAAAAGTTACCAAAGTTGTAACTTCCCAGCTGTACAAAAATTACTTAAGTTGTCATTTCTCAGCTGTACAAAAGTTACTTAAGTTGTCACTTCTCAGCTGTACAAAAGTTACTTAAGTTGTCACATCACAGCTGTACAAAAGTTACTTAAGTTGTCACTTCTCAGCTCTACAAAAGCAAGTTTCTTAAGTTGTCACTTTCTTAGAGACCGCTGGAGTCTATGTGCTCATGCATGAGTGTATACATGCATGACAAAATTTGTGTGCAAGAGATCTCCTGAACCCCTGAACAGATTTGGATCATATTCACACCTTAACATCATGCCACCAACATCTGCATCTCATAAGAGATAAGTGGCTATTGGTCAAGGTTAAAGGTCAATAGTTGTTACAATTTAAGACTCAAAGTACGGTCACCTGTTGGATAAATTAACATGTTTCCCTGTGTTAGTATCTATAATATGATAAAATGTCTGTTAAGTGAGTGTTTCATTGTTAAATCAGTACTCCATTGACTGGCAGCTGTAGGGAAGTACAATGGTGACGATGGGAGTGCAGCAGCCAGCGAATCCCTGTTTGTTCCCAAACACACCTATTAGTTATCTCCCTTGGTTGTTTGTTGTTGACACAAAGGGAAGTAATTAATGAACATCGAAATGTCAAAAAAAGTTGTTAAAATTATTGTAAGTGTCCTTCAAATTTTATACAAGGAGTAACTTTGTCATGGTGAAAAGTTATTGAAGTAAATTAAGATCTCAACAATATACAACAGATTTACAAAGATCAAAGTTTGAAAAGTCACTGTCAAAGGCTGATTACTCTAGGTACAACCAATTACCCATACAGAAATAGTGATAAAAACTCCATTTTCACAAAGTGCATTCAAAAAAGTATTGTCATGTTTCCTATTTCAACCAAAAAATCCTTTAAAATTTGTGAAATGTGTTTATTTTATATCAGCAAATTTACTTTAAATTTTTACAACTGTATGTTATGATTGAATTTCTCAATGTGAACATTTCTAACTATTTTTATAAGTAAAAGGGATGTTTTATAATGATTTCACAACCTTCTTACTGTTTGTTTAGTAGACTGCAATGAAGATCAGTGGAATAGATATTGAACCACTGTGGTTTTCATATTTTACAGAAGAAAAAGCTATGAATTTGTGATTTTTTCTATATCTAAAAAACATGCATTACATAACAAGTCCGTTAAAATAAAATATTTTTTCATAATATATTTTTTATCAAAAGATTGCAACAAAAAACCATTATGTTTTGAAATATAACATTTTGTTCAATTCATTTTGTGTAATATTTTCACCGTGTAACTATTCCTCTTTATAATTTAATTTCTTATAAGTTACACTTTGATAAACTTTAAAAAAAAATTCTTAAGTAATGCTTTGATAAACTATAATTTTTTTAAATTTACGCTTTAATTTCAAATAAGATTGTGTGTGTGATGAAATAGGAAGATATTCTTCATGGAATGTTAGAGGTTGACACCAATTCATTCCAAATATAACCATGTTATCTTGTTACTTATTTTGGTTTACCCAGGTTAATCAAGCAGGTTCATGCTTGACATTAAAATCATTATTTCTAATACAAAATCCTTGAAAGATGTTTCTAAATGAAAGAAATGTAGCAAAACTACAGGCATGATGGAAAATTGGTGTTATGTGAAAATTTGTTGTTTTCACTGTTTGAAGCATTGAATGTAAATATTGAAATAGGACATACTATTTAACCAGATTTGTAGATTAGAAAATGTACAATTTTACAATATTTATATTGAATTTCTAATACATCTTTGTATGTAATACAGTTAGCAATTATTTCTTTAAGAGAAGGATTTACACTTTTTTAAAATGGCTTTTTAAACATGATTGTATAATAGAATTATACATCACCTATTGTTTTAGTTCCTTTTGAAGTTTTTACCTTCAATTTTAACCCTGGATTACTTCCCTTTATTCTTCAGAAAATTGAAGAATTTATTTTGAAACTACAGAAATAATTAACATCCCTTTGCTTAAGATTGTTTGGGTATATATACAAGTAGTTCTAACAATATGTCTGCCTTATTTCTAGCTATAATTTGAAATTGAAAACCATTTGTGTTCTACATAGAACCATCCTGATATACATATTGTGGCAGAGATTTTCTACCAGTTTTTGTGGATAATGAAGACAAAAATCATTGTCTTCTTTATAAAGGTGAAGTGTGTACAATATCATCAGGAGTTCGGACATCAGTTTCTGTAAAATACACAACTGTGAAATGTTTTTGCATAATTGTATAGTTTTATCTCAACAGCCTGACAATGATGCTACTTTGTGACTTCATTTTGACAGAACTGTGACAACTGTAACATCATTGTGATAAAACTGTTACTTTATTGTGACAGAACTGTAACAACATTGTGACAGAACTGTGACTTCATTGTGACAGAACTGTGACTTCATTGTGACAGAACTGACATAATTGTGACAGAACTGTGACATCATTGTGACAACTGTAACATCATTGTGACAGAACTGTTACTTCATTGTGACAGAACTATTACTTCATTGTGACAGAACTATTACTTCATTGTGACAGAACTGTTACTTCATTTGGGACAGAACTGTTACTTTGTTGTGACAGAACTGTTACTTTGTTGTGACAGAACTGTTACTTTATTGTGACAGAACTGTTACTTCAGTGTGACAGAACTGTAACATCATTTGGACAGAACTGTTACTTTATTGTGACAGAACTATGTTTTTTGTGACAGAACTGTGACTTCATTGTGACAGAACTATGTTTTTTTTGTGACAGAACTATTACTTTATTGTGACAGTACTGTGATATCTTAATTTCATTATGACAGAAATGTGACTTTTTTGTGACAGAACTGTGACAAACTTGACTTCATGGTTTCTGAACTGTAACAACACTGTGAGACTTTGGATTAAAAGACCTTAACCGTTCAGTGTTCAAGAAGCAATATTATATGTTCACTTTAAAATTCCAGGTCATTATATTCATTGTGGTGATTTTCTGGATTTCTTGTACAATCAGAAATTATTTTCATAACACAAGATTCATGCATGTATCTTGTTAATAAAATGGAGGGATTATCTGTCTTCATTGTTGTATCTCTTTTTATCAAAGGTTTGTCTTATAATAAGCCCAGGGTCTACACTATTATATAACCAGACTTGATGTGATTTATTTACCTCGTAATAAGCCTAGGGTCTACAATATTATGTAACCAGACCTGATGTGACTCGATAAGCCCAGAGATTACAGTATTGTATAACCAGACCAATATCTTTGTGAAAAGTTGATATTTTGAAATGAAAAACCTGTTTGTGCTGTCCTTGACATGGGATGGGTCTCAGTGTTCAGTGAGGTAACCACCAGCCTCAAATGGCACGAGCACAGACAATTCCTTGTTACTCATGATAAATTTAAGAACTGATTGGTAAACAAAATTTTGGCCATCAGACATTTTGGATCAGCAGCATAACAGACCTAAGACTCATCATAGACCTCAGTCTAATCATGGCTGACCTTGGCTTCATGACAGACCTCAGACTCATGACAAACATCAGACTCGTGATAGACCTCACTCATAAAACCTCAGACTCATGACAAACATCATACTCAAAGACTTCAGACTCATGACAGACCTCAGACTCATGAAAGACCTCAGACTCATGACAGACCTCAGACTCATGAAATTCATCGGCCTCATCATAGACCTCAGACTCATGACAGACCACAGACTTATGACAGACCTCAGACTTATGAAAGACCTCAGACTCATAATAGACCTCGGACTCATGAAAGACCTCAGACTCATAATAGACCTCAGACTTACGAAAGACCTCAAAATCATAATAGACCTCAGACTCATGAAAGACATAAGACTCATGACAGATATAAGACTCAGGAGAGACCTCAGACTCATGACAAACCTCAGACTCATGACAGATATAAGACTCATGAAAGACCTCAGACTCATGACAGACCTCAAAATCATAATAGACCTCAGACTCATGAAAGACCTCAGACTCATGAAAGACATCAGACTCATGACAGATATAAGACTCAGGAGAGACCTCAGACTTATGACAGACCTCAGACTCCTAAAAACCTCAGACTCATGACAGACCTCAGTCTCATGACATACCTTAGACACATGAAAGACCTCAGACTCATGACAGATACCAGACTCATGACAGACCTCAGACTCATGACAGATATAAGACTCATGACAGACCTCAGCTTCATGAAAGACCTCAGACTCATGACAGACCTCAGACTCATGACTCATGACAGACCTCAGACTCATCAGACCTCAGACTCATGACAGACCTCAGACTCATGACAGACCTCAGACTCATGAAAGACCTCAGACTCATGAAAGACCTCAGACTCATGACAGACCTCAAAATCATAATAGACCTCAGACTCATGACAGACCTCAGACTCATGACAAACCTCCAGCCTCCTCATGAAAGACCTCATGAAAGACCTCATGACAGACCTTAGACACATGACAGACTTCAGAATCATGACAGACCTCCAGCCTCGTGACAGATATCAGACTCATGAAAGACCTCAGACTCATGACAGACATCAGACTCATGACATACCTCAGATTCATAAAAGACCTCAGACTCATGACAGACTCATGACAGACCTCAGACTCATGAAATTCATCGGCCTCATCATAGACCTCAGATTCATGAAAGACCTCAGACTCATGACAGACCTCCAGCCTCATGACAGATATCAGACTCATGAAAGACCTCAGACTCATGACAGACCTCCAGCGTCAAGACAGATATCAGACTCATGAAAGACCTCAGACTCATGACAAACCTCCAGCCTCATGACAGATATCAGACTCATGAAAGACCTCAGACTCATGACAGACATCAGACTCATGACAGACCTCAGATTCATGAAAGACCTCAGACTCATGACAGACCTCAGACTCATGACAGACCTCAAACTCATAATAGACCTCAGACTCATGACAGACCTTAGACTAATGATAGACCTTAAACTCATGAAAGACCTCAGTCTCATAAAAGACCTCAGTCTCATGAAAGACCTCAGACTCATGACAGACCTCAAAATCAAAATAGACCTCAGACTCATGAAAGACATCTGACTCATGACAGACCTCAGACTCATGACAGACCTCAGACTCATGAAAGACCTCAGACTCATGACAGACATCAGACTCATGAAAGACCTCAGACTCATGACAGACCTCAGTCTCATGACATACCCCAGACTCATGAAAGACCTCAGACTCTTGAAAGACCTCAGTCTCATGACATACCTCAGACTCATGACAGACCTCAGTCTCATGACATACCTCAGACTCATGACAGACCTCAAACTCATGACAGACCTCAGACTCATGACAGACCTCAGACTCATGACAGACCTCAGACTCATGACATACCTCAGATTCATGAAAGACCTCAGACTCATGACAGACCTCCAGCCTCGTGACAGATATCAGACTCATGAAAGACCTCAGACTTATGACAGACCTCAGACTCATGACAGACCTCAGACTAATTACAGTACTTGGCCTTGTTTGTGTGATCATTTGCGGCGTCCATCAAAGTTATTATCGAGACACCTAATTTGAATTAAATCTACACTACCGTTCTCAATTTTAGTTTTTAACCATAAAATATTTATGTTCTATGTATGTGATGGAATTGATGTGATATTTGTGTCTTGATAAAAAGGCAGATTGTCTCGATATTTGAGAATTCACCTGTCCGTACTGTCATTATTATTTCATTGATCATATATCTATTTCAGTAATACGCATCCAACGAACATTTGTATGTTAGGATCCAGTACCAATATTGGACTATACTGTCGATGTTACTAGATTCTATATATAGAAGGTCCAGTACCAATATTGGACCATACTGTCGATGTTACTTACTAGATTCTATATATAGAAGGTCCAGTACTAATATTGGACCATACTGTCGATGTTACTTACTAGATTCTATATATAGAAGGTCCAGTACCAATATTGGACCATACTGTCGATGTTACTTACTAGATTCTATATATAGAAGGTCCAGTACTAATATTGGACCATACCGTCGATATTACGTACTTGATTCTATATATAGAAGATCCAGTACCAATATTGGACCATACCGTCGATATTACGTACTAGATTCTATATATAGAAGGTCCAGTACTAATATTGGACTATACTGTCGTTATTACTTACTTGGTTCTACATATATATAAACACCAAGCATGGGAATGTCAGGTTATAGTTTTCTCTATCATGTTCATTATGGAAATTAGGACTTTCATCTTTGTGCAGAGGACATAACTCTAGGGCAATTACTCTTCTAAAACTTGTGATGTTCAATTAAAATGACTTGTCAACACAGGTAAACAAAACCATGGTGTAACCTTGCATTGACCTTTCCAGAGCAAGTATATCATCAACTGTTTGAACATTTCAATAGAGATGAACTTTGACCTTTTTAACTTACAATGAGTTGATATATTGGAGACAAATGTTCAGACTTTATAGTTTGTGTATGGATGTTTGTTATGGTGTATGTGTTTGTTACGATGTGTGGATGTTTGTTATGGTGTGTGTTGATGATTGTTATGGTGTGTATGGATGTTTGTTATGGTGTGTATGTATGTTTGTTATGGTGTATGAATGTTTGTCATGACGTGTATGGGTGTTTGTTATGGTTTGTATGAATGTTTGTTATGGTGTGTATGAATGGTTGTTATGGTGTGTATGGATGTTTGTTATGGTGTTAAGGTGTGTATGGACGTTTATTATGGTGTATATGGATGTTTGTTATGGTGTGTATGGAACATTGTTATGGTGTGAATGGATGTTTATTATGGTGTGTATGGATGTTTGTTATGGTGTGTATGGATGTTTGTTATGGTGTGTATGGATGTTTGTTATGGTGTGTATGGATGTTTGTTATGGTGTGTGTGCATGTTTGTTATGGTGTGTATGGATGTTTGTTATGGTGTGTATGGATGTTTGTTATGTGTGTTATGTTATGGTGTGTGGTGTGTATGGTGTGTATGGATGTTTGTTATGGTGTGTATGGATGTTTGTTATGGTGTGTATGGATGTTTGTTATGGTGTGTATGGATGTTTGTTATGGTGTGTTTGTATGGATGTTTGTTATGGTGTGTATGGATGTTTGTTATGGTGTGTATGGATGTTTGTTATGATGTGTGTGGGTGTTTGTTATGGTGTGTATGGATGTTTGTTATGGTGTGTGTGGATGTTTGTTATGGTTTGTATGGATGTTTGTTATGGTGTATATTGATGTTTGTTATGGTGTGTGTGGATGTTTGTTATGGAGTGTGTGGATGTTTGTTATGGTTTGTATGGATGTTTGTTATGGTGTGTATGGATGTTTGTTATGGTGTATATGTATGTTTGTTATGGTATGTGTGGATGTTTGTTATGGTGTGTGGATGTTTGTTATGGTGTGTATGGATGTTTGTTATGGTGTGTATGGATGTTTGTTATGGTGTGTGTGGATGTTTGTTATGGTGTGTATGGATGTTTGTTATGGTGTGTATGGATGTTTGTTATGGTGTGTGTGGATGTTTGTTATGGTGTGTATGGATGTTTGTTATGGTGTGTATGGATGTTTGTTATGGTGTGTATGGATGTTTGTTATGGTGTGTATAGATGTTTGTTATGGTGTGTGTGGATGTTTGTTATGGTGTGTGTGGATGTTTGTTATGGTATGTGTGGATGATTGTTATGGTGTGTGTGTGGATGTTTGTTATGGTTTGTATGGATGTTTGTTATGGTGTATATTGATGTTTGTTATGGTGTGTGTGGATGTTTGATGTTTGTTATGGTGTGTATGGATGTTTGTTATGGTGTGTGTGGGTGTTTGATGTTTGTTATGGTGTGTATGGATGTTTGTTATGGTGTGTATGGATGTTTGTGATGGTGTGTATGGATGTTTGTTATGGTGTGTATGGATGTTTGTTATGGTGTGTATGGATGTTTGTTATGGTGTGTGCGGATGTTTGTTATGGTGTGTATGGATGCTTTGTTATGGTGTTATTGTATGGATGTTTGTTATGGTGTGTGCGGATGTTTTGTTATGGTTTGTATGGATGTTTGTTATGGTTTGTATGGATGTTTGTTATGGTATGTGTGGATGTTTGTTATGGTGTGTGTTGATGATTGTTATGGTGTGTATGGATGTTTGTTATGGTGTGTATGTATGTTTGTTATGGTGTATGAATGTTTGTGGTATGGTGTGTGGATGTTTGTTATGGTGTGTATGGTGTTTGTTATGTGTATGGATGTTTGTTATGTGTGTGTGATGTTTGTTATGGTGTGTGTGTTTGTTATGGTGAGTGTAGATGTTTGTTATCGTGTGTTTGTATGGATGTTTGTTATGGTGTGTGCGGATGTTTGTTATGGTGTATATGGATGGTTGTTATGGTGTGTATGGATGGTTTGTTATGGTGTTATTGTATGGATGTTTGTTATGGTGTGTGCGGTTGTTTTGTTATGGTTTGTATGGATGTTTGTTATGGTGTGTATGGATGTTTGTTATGGTGTGTATGGATGTTTGTTATGGTGTGTGTGGATGTTTGTTATGGTGTGTGTGGATGTTTGTTATGGTGTGTATGGATGTTTGTTATGGTGTGTATGGATGTTTGTTATGGTGTGTATGGATGTTTGTTATGGTGTGTATGGATGTTTGTTATGGTGTGTATGAATGTTTGTTATGGTGTGTGAATGTTTGTTATGGTGTGTATGAATGTTTGTTATGGTGTGTGTGGATGTTTGCTATGGTGTGTATAGATGTTTGCTATGGTGTGTATGTATTTTTGTTATGGAGTGTATGGATGTTTGTTATGGTGTGTATGGATGTTTGTTATGGTGTGTATGGATGTTTGTTATGGTGTGCATGGGTGTTTGTTATGGTGTGTGGATGTTTGCTATGGTGTGTATGGATGTTTGGTATGGTATGTGTGGATGTTTGCTATGGTGTGTATGGATGTTTGTTATGGTATGTGTGGATGTTTGTTATGGTGTATGTGGATGTTTGTTATGGTGTGTATGGATGTTTGTTATGGTGTGTATGGATGTTTGTTATGGTGTGTGTGGATGTTTGTTATGATGTGTATTGATGTTTGTTATGGTGTGTGTGCATGTTTGTTATGGTGTGTATGGATGTTTTGTTATGGTTTGTATGGATGTTTGTTATGGTGTGTATGGATGTTTGTTATGGTA